>NC_056735.1:795985943-795993443 GCF_019279795.1 Protopterus annectens
AGATGTATCACACCATAGTTATCTATGTGTATATTTAGATAAAACATACTTGATTCAACACTAATATCACTAACAAGTACTAGACAAATGTAGAGATCAGAGCAGTTGTTCACCACTATTCTGTATGTGTACTGGCAGATATATTGGAAAAAAAAACAAATGTTTTCATAGTTGTGATGGTTTAGTTGTTAACTGCTCTGACTGTAGTGTACAGGCCCCTGGGTTCAAGACCTGCAAGGGCTGTTTATTTTGTTGCTAGGCAGAGTAAGGACTGTTGGATACAGAGTGGCTAAGGCAGTTTTGAGCAGCTTTAAGTAGGTTTGCATGGGTTTGTGCAACTGTAAGCAGAGCTAATGTATGCTTAAACATATAGGCGCTTACACCATTTCAGCTTCACTTACCAGTGCGCAAATCTGCTTAACATTTATATTGCAGCAATGCTGAAATCTGATAAGCATGGCTCATCTCTGGTAACCAGTGATCACATTCCAGTGTAATGAAATAGCAGGGTAATTACATCTTTAATAAGTGTATTTAATTCCATGTACATAACATGCATCTATGTGCTGTCATTACAGTAGCAAGGGGTGTGAGTCTACTGTCTGGGACATGTGAGTATATATGGCTTGAACAACACTCTTTTCCATTTGAATGTGTTACATACATGGGTAGTATCCCAGATTATATGCAGTCACACTGGCATGTAGTGTATCATTACGTTACTACTGTTGACAGTGCTTTCCCAAAGTAAGAGTAGATTACAAATTGTAGTACTGGAATCAAACCCCCTGCATGAAAAGATGGGCTCTGAGTCCTCACTGTCATGTTCTTGGTTTGTGAGCTGTGTGTCATTAAGTATTTTCTTACTAGATCTTGATCTGACATGTGAATATTAACTGTAGATTACTCTGTGTATAGGACATCATTGAGGGCTGCTGTCTTGTAGTAATGGCATACCTATCAGTGTCAGACATCTATCTGTCAGCACATTCATCGTACTGCATAAACAGTTGGCTAGCTAATGTCTGTCTGTCCTCTGTACAGATGTGCAGATGTCAGGACTCCATTTTGGCTGCTTACAGGAAATCTATGCTTGAGTGACACTGACATGTCTGCCCAGCTGTGTTATGAATGCCACAGCTAGGAATCAACACCCTGTACACACCACATACCATGGATACCTCAACTACACTACCACAGTCAACAGAACATGCTTGGGTACAGGTCTCCAATAGAGACACTGACCATGTTATGCAATACATATTGCATACATGTCAACTTGTGCACCTCACTGGCCCTCTCCAAGAGGCAGCCAGATAATTGGATGTTGCATGTAACTTCCATCCTGAGGATCACCCCTGTGGTATCTGTTGATAGATGGCCTGCTGGCAAATAGCAGGTGGCATGATACCACTGTATACAAATCCCCTACTCGTCCAATCTCTCCATGGACAATATCCTGGTACACACCTATGAACACCTGCACCGATGAACCCCAGAACTGACAAATGTGTACATGTACATTACTGAGAATAACAGTGTCTGTGTGTTTGTAGACCTGTAGTTGATAATACTCTGAGTCCCTTCACACCCACAGCAGCCCACCATTGCCATAGTTAGATATGGCTGCTGCTGCAATGGACATTACATGCACCTTGTTACAATCTTCACCCTATGGGCTACCTGGAGCTTGCAGTACCAGCACAACACTGTTGTACAAATGGGTTGTTAGGCATGAGATACCCACTGAGTTCTGGCAAGTGTGTGTATGTGTGCAAGTGTGTATATTTGTAGGATACAGCATTCTGAGGCCACACTCTCCTAATAGAATACCTGACCATAGGAGAGCCATGACAATGCATCACCCTACTATTCCTGTGGCATGTGCATTAGATGAATATCCCTGTAGTAGCACTCTTGAGATAGACAAGGGTTGTATTGCAGTTCTGGTCGATGTGTGATGGTGGGTATGTCAGAGTATTATCATGCATTTCAGTGAGTACAATATCCTCTGTGGGGTGTGGGTGCCAGGTATACCTTCTTTACACCATGGTACCCCAGTACATGTCCCATGTTCCACTGTATGTGTATCACTGTCACCACCAACCATACAAGTAACTGATAACATTATCCAGCCCAGTGATGCATGTGCTGTGTGCAACTTATCTGTAACAAAATGGAAACACTGACAAGGTAGTTAGCACTGATAAGCCCAGGTCTCTCAGATGAGTGTATGACTGTTATGTGTTTGTCAATGTGTATATGACAGTATGTCACATTATGTATTGTTCATAAACAACCAGTACATCCCCCATTACCATACTGCACAGGGCTTGGTGATGTTCGTCACTTAACGTGTAACCTGGAACACACCTCATCCTAAAAGCTGTGTAGTGTATGCAATTAAGGCCACACACATCAGTTGCACTACATTCCTAGGTAGGGGTTCTACTCCCAGTGTTGCCAAGTAAGAGTGTGTGTGTATTTGAAGGGATCTACTTCAGTTTGCAGAATATACATGTCCCAGGTGGTCATCTGTCTGGGAACTGCCTCGCAAATGCTAATAGTTCACATGTATTATCCTGTGGAAATTCATTCCATCACAACTAGTAGTAGATGTGTAAATGCTTTCTTCCTCACTGTATAGCTGTACAGTAATACTGGGGTTGGTGTATATAGCTGGGTGTGGATCTTGCGGACACAGCCACCATCATTGCAGTAATTGTTGCATGTATCCCCCCCGCTTCGTTTTCTGTAATACTGTACAGTTCATGTTAACAGGTTAAGTAGTTATCAGTCACACTATCGATGGTTCTACAGCACCTCACACCCTCCAAATGGTAGGTCTGTGCCACCCACACTAGCACACCTATGTTTACCAAACTGAGGATTGCCCTACGTTGGGGAAGGGGACATATACCCTGCCAGTACCATCGTCAATGACATTAAACTAGCAGACTGCTTATTTCCCAATGTATTCTTTTGCCTATTTTGTCTTGGTGGAACTACATAGGCTAAAATGGGTTCCTTGCACAAGTACATACATCCATGTGTACAGTATTCTCTGTGTATTGCATCAACACCAAAGCCTCTGTGTGTTATACACAAGCATGTGGTTTGTACCAGCAAGTACACTTACCATTGTCCACTGTAGAAGGGTTGCTGACATCAGCCACCATGCACTCACCTGTATACACCCCCCAGACATATCAGGCATGTGGCACATGTAGTAACTGTTATACAGACCTGTTACATGTGTTCAGCTGTACAAGGATATGGCACATTCAAGGTGTAACCACAGTGCCATACCCCTTGTAGGAAACAACAGCAGACCAACATCCTGCTGATACATGGACACCTACAACACAAACAGAATACATTATGGAGACCACAATCACTCACTGTTAAAAACAGCTATAATGTATCATGGCTAGACAGCTACACTTCCTGACATGTAAGCATTAAACTTTAGTGCTGAAAACATGTTACACAGTATTACATTGGTACACTGTAGTACAGTCACCCTGTGCATCAGAACCATATTTGCCTGTCCCTGCATCGATGCTATGGATGCCAGGAATGTGGCACAGGTATCATCATATGCACAGGATGTGCTGTTGATATGCCAGAGACCTAGGCTGAGCCAGACGTTTGACATCATGTGGGTGTGTGAAGGGGTTTCATTATTAATTGGGCTGTTGTGATGTGGTGTGTGTAGGTATGAGGTTGCCCTTGCTGTGTTGGTGATGTGTGTGTATGCATGTACATAGTTCTGCCATGTGGCTGCCCTATACAAGGTTTTGTTAGACAGCTGCAGAATGTACCTGGCAGGGTGTGCAGATCACCGTCTCCAGCCACGGACACAAGAACTGTGCCTTCCAGGAGTTCTACAGGCACCACCAGGTACAAGCCACAATATGGTACTCTCCCCTGATGATGACATATGTCCGCTGGATCCAGGTCCCTCTTGGGACTGGCCAGGACCATGTGCACATGGCCTGCTGTGTTGTGGTGTGGACAGCGCCCCCCCCCCTGCAGTGCTGGGGCTGGTCTTGCCACTACGGGAGCATCTCTGACTTCTTGCATATCCATGTTGACCTCCAGCTGTTGGTGCTGCTGGCTTACGTCCACATGGCCGTAGCACTACTCCCACCATATGCTCAAGCACAAACGTTCCAAAGTCGAGGATTCCCAACACTCACCCAACCATCTATCCATAACCTCTGCAAAATAACGGTGGCCACCTGCAAGATCACGAATGTTGCCAGTAACAGTTGAACGAGTAGCCCTCTGCAGCCACAGACCCTGTCTGGTATACCATGCCATACGTGCCTGCACCTCCATGACAGCTTGAAACATGCATCTGGTGGCACCAGATGTGGCACTTCTGCCAGGGGCATGATGACCAGCAGCCTTCCTATGAGCACCCCTGTACATCTGCCTGTGTGGTACCCTGCTGGACATCTGGCTATGGCTGCTGTGTCCAGACACATGTGCCATAGACACCACACTGTTCTGTCCCATGGCACCACCTGCCAACTGTCCCTCATCTATGGCCACTGGTGATGGGGTAGGTATAGGCAATGTGACTGTGTGAGGGGATGGGGTGGATTACAGTGAGATGTCAAACGATGATGCAGCTTCAGCCCATGCCAACTCTGCATGTGCCTCAACACACCTATCTTCATTATCAGTGTCTTTATGGACACTAACATCAATTTGCCTGTTGGAGGGACCCTGACCCACCTTGCCACCTGTGAGGGGAAAACAAGAAATGCACTTTAAGACCTGCACGCCATTGCTTAACAGGACACACACACACACACACACACACACACACACACACACACACACACACACACACACACACATATATATACATACTTACAGGTGAGGTTGCACAAAGATATTACACACAGACCTCCCATTACCCATCTGTCAGCATGCATGACATATAGCACTCAACAGCATGCATTGCAGCTATAGTCAATCCCTGTTACCAATACTGCACATCTATGTGATGCATGAGTTGTGTTAATAGGAGATGCCCATTCCCCTGGAGCACACTGCACACATGTACATAGTATTGCTGTGCACCTGTTTAGCATGCTGGCATGTATTATGCACCATACCTCACAGGTGTACATACCATTGCTGAATGTGTATATGTGTGTCAGTTATGTTTGCTCTGCTGCTCACAGCCCCTATGTGTTTGTTCGACACATATCTGGGATGAGATGTCATTTGTGAATGCCTAATGTCTGACTTAAAGATTTCATCATCAGCGGTGCATGTATGGCCAATAAACTACAATTACACTGACAACCTTCAAACCTTACTGTGGCTATGGGGAGTGTACACACCCTTATTGACTTGGCACCCTCTTCCCTGATATGCCATGGGGTAACATTACTGCATATGTTAACATTACACGACCCTGATATGTGACATATGACCTGTGCAATCAAATGCAGTATCACACAGATATGTTAGTTGTGCAGATGCTGATTGAGATGCATACAATATGTGGGTGCATATGCGTGCACACCCCTATCATGATGGTTTGTTGTACCAACTGTTAAGTGTACTACAGCAGTCACTATTCCTGGAAGAGATATACTAGCATGGGCCATCTGCATTTGCCAGTATTTAGTAACTCTGCCCTACACATGTTCCCCCAACTCTGAATTATTGCAAAGTCAACTCATGTGCACAGCCCTTGGAGGTCACACAGTGATGTCACTATTGCTGTGTAGTCAGGGTTAAGTCTGCCACAATTCATAACCTTGACTGTGTGCAGATACAACCATTCGTAGCAAGCTTTGGATGTCTGCTTCAGTTCACTGTTGTGTTTCAGGATGACACCCCCTCCTTATCGTCAGCCTTTTTGCAGATGCTTGACAACTATAGGCTACACATGTGTGCCATTTTGCAGTGACCCAAATTCTGAACACCATGTGTATTGGCCTAGTCCCTGCTAATGACTGGCAAACATACAGGTGTACACTGGCACCAGCAAGGTACAGATGGGGATGGTGGGCCTGTGGTGGGGTGAGGTGTTGGTTGTGCAGCACATGTATCTTAATTGATACTGTCGGTAGGTTCCCAACTTGGTCTTGGTACACCAGTACACATTGCAGCACATGCCTTTGGGGGACATTTGATGTTATGCATATGCTACCTTTAGAGAGCCCTAGCTGATGTTTCCTGTGGAATAACTGTACCGTCTGATTGCCCTAACCCATGGGCCACACTTATGCTGAGTCCGGGTATTGTCGACACAAGTACTGCACAGCCAGTACTTGCTAGACATTCCTGCAACTCCCTTAATGTTGTGGCATGTTACTGGGCAGCCTGCATGACCAGTTTGTAACATGTGCCGTCATCTGTCTTGGATGGCCATCTGTTTATTTTCTACATTAATCTTTTCTCATACATCCTCGCCACATACATGACTGCACTGTTTGCAATGGTATATGCAATGGTGAGGTAAGGCTACATGTTCCACTCCTGTGTGCTACCTGTTGGGTATGGGATCCATTCCATGGCTTCTAAGATGTGTGCAAGCCACGGCTGCCTCTGTTGCAGTAAGTGGGCACATTTAATGGACAAATGTCTTGGACAGCAGACCATTTCTTGGTGTGACATTGAGGACCTGTACTTGCTGGAAGGTCCATACTCATGAAGAATGAATGCTGTCAGTTCCTCAAAAGCTGCTTCCACAATATGTTATTTGGAGTGTATGCACACATATGCTTCCAGTGTTTGTTAAGATATGTATTCCCCATATTTGCTGTCCTAACATAGGATTGCATATTACACATTCATTCTAATGTTCTATCTCTTTAAAGGCATTATAATAAGCAGCCCATAGTTTGTGGCTTACGCACTTCTTTTAGTTTGGAGAGGTGCTGCCATAACCCTTAAACCGGATTCCACAGCACAGGAGGAGTCTTTTGGGTTGATGAATCTATCCTCCAGCTATTCTATTAATACCGTTTGTCGAGGTTTAAGTCCCCGCTTTTGGCTCTGAGGGATCTAGATTTTTCTGGAGACATTTGACATGTTGTGGGGCATAGGGGTCACCTCTGAGCAGCGGTAAGCAACTGAATATAACTGGAGTTCTTTCACTAGGGTAACCTTATTTTTCCCGAAGAATATGACTATGCATTTCTTGCATTTAACTTTAGCCATGGCTCTGGCACCAGTTATCCATTTCTGTGAGACCAGTTTTCAATGATACCCGGTATTATAAAAAAAGCCTTCCGCAGGTCTAGGTAGTCTGTATGGACTGCCTTTCCCTCGCCAATGGCCTTGTTGGGACATGTTAGGACCACATTACAGGTTGTAAGGGTTGTGAAATGTGGCATTGTGATATGACATTGTGTAGATATGTAACAGTGGCCATTGTAATAGTGGTATATACACTGCTGTAGCACTGTATAAGGGTGATGTTTCAGACATGTTGCTACTGTAGGCCATTTGTCTCACCATTATGTT
>NC_056735.1:796000943-796063443 GCF_019279795.1 Protopterus annectens
GCAACTCTAACAATGCCCTACAATACCAGAATAAACAGAATCAGTCCAGAATTTCAATCTTTATTTCCAGGCACAGTTTTTAGTATCTGATAGACCTGTGGAGGGAATGCTTGCTAACACTACCTGAATGTTGCCACACATATTACCAGATTCCACATTATTATTATGCACATACATCTCACTCTGTTACTGCACACACTCTGGTCATAGCTTCACAACATGGGGATAAAGATGGGACAAAATTTGCAAACATCTTGGTGAATTGCTAGAGTGACATGTTTGTTCTTATAGATATTTTTCTGACAGTTATGATGGCTGACAATCAGTTGTATGTCATTATTTGCTACCTAAACTTCTGGGATCATCCCATTGATTTGCCAGGGGAACAGGGTGACAGGCAGAAAATTTAAGCAAATTATCTGAACATTCTGAAAACATCTGTACAGTTGAGGGGTATGATTATGCATACAGCTTACTACCACTCCCAGGATTCGAACCATGGCTGTGTGTGCTAAAACTACAACAGTTTACATCACAGTAAAGTGTGCTATTTGGATTTTGCTGTGCATTGTGTCACTGTTTTCTTTCTACATCTCCCTCAGTTGTACAATATGCCCTTGTGATGACAACAGTTGTATAGAGACATTCCTATACATTTTATTTATGTAGCACAGTGTGGGTAACAGTGCTTAATACAACAGCACTGCTAAGAGAATGCAGCACTACATTACCATATGATACCAGAGTAAACACAAGCAGTCCAGGAGTTAGACCTTTATTGCCAGGCTGTTATCCTTTTATTTACATACACCCTATATGAGACTCTTCCTGCCATATTGTCTGGTTTATTCAGTACATCCCATACACATTACAGGTTTTATACTGGCAATTAACGTTCTACTACTTTTAGATTAATTTCTTATGACAGTACATGCAAGATTATTACTAACCTGCCTCGCGATGCAGCCTTTGCAGCCTGCATGCATGGGCTTTCTGACTCACAGCCTGCTCCACTGCAGCTGTTAGAAACATAGAGGAATACTTAGTCATACCTATCCAATATACACGAGCTAGGCAATTATTAAACAGTTAGTAGAATGAGTACTTACACACTGCTGGGACATCACCCCTCTGCCTAGCTTCTTGGATCCACTGATCCATGAGCTCCATCTTCCTCATTTTTAGGTCGGCGTAGTGATGCCTGACCTGCTCACCAGTTCCAACCAGCAGCACTGGTGAGGTCAGGGGCGAGACGGTCCCACTGTTCTACTTTATATTGGGAACCCTGGTACTGGCCCTTCAGCAGTCTCTCTTCATAGTCTTTTACCAGAAGTCCTGCCATGACTTTTGACTCCTGGATGCCCCAGCACTGCACTCGGAAGCGCAATCCTTCCTCAACACCGGCCATTGTGCCTACAGGAGGAAGCTGCACTAGTTATGAGATGTATTCCCACCTGTGGGGTTTAAATAGGGCTGATTTCCCACAATTTGCCATGACTGGATGGTTTTGAAAATGGTAAGCTATGGGCAAACCTGCTTACCTAAGGTTGGCATTGCTTAAAGGGGCATACCAATGGGCAAATCTATTTAGCTGGGCTACACCTTGCTTACACCTGATAAGCAGAGGTGTGCAATGCTTAGTGTTGCTTATTTTTAATTTTACACACTATTTGCTTTATGGCATTGATTTATCTTTCATTATATGCTATAAATGTGTTTTGTATCCATGATGCATGTGTAAGTATATGTGATTTTGCTATAGTGAGGATCTGTTTGGAAATGCCTCAGTTTTATGTGCAGCTTGTATGGCGTAATGGTAAATCACTGTGGCTATGGTGTGCAGGGTGCTGGGTTCAAGATGTGCAAAGGCTGATTATTTTGTTGCTGGGTAGAACAAGGGCTGTTGGATACACACTGACTAAGGCACTTTTAAGCAGTTGTAAGCGGGTTTGCGTGGGTTTGCATGATGGTAAGCATTGCCAACTTCCGGTTAAATATGTTTACAGTGACTTAGCCTCAAAATTGCTTATTCTGTGTAGGCATTGCTTACCCCCATTCAAACAGCCTTAAACCCACTTACTACTTCTCAAAAGTGCTTACTCCCACTTACCCTTGTTCTAATTTCTTTAAAAGACAACAAAAAGGGGTGATAAGAAAGAGGTGTGGAATGCTTAGCATTGCTTATTTTAATTTTACACACTATTTGCTGTTTGGCACTGATTTATCATTCATTACATATTAAAAATGTGTTTAGTATCCCTGATTCACGTGTAAGTATACTGTATGGGGCACTTGTGTTTATTAGGGGATTTCACCACTTTATTACAATGAGACCTCACATCTGGACTTAATGCAGTACTCCAGTTCACAAATATATATTATTTAGTAGGTTATACACAAAATAATTGTTTATGAATTGCTTTCACATGTAAAATGGGAATTTGCTACAGTGAGGGTTGAACTGGGAATGACTGCTCACAAAGCAAGCTCTCTAACCACTACACTAGCAGTACTGCTTCTATTGAATGAATCTTGCTATTTAACTTCTTGTGCTGTTTAAGCTGGACTATGCTTAGCTTAGCAATGGGCACACCCACGCAGCTATGGTTAAACTTTATCGCTTTTATAAAAAAAAAAATCTTGTAGTGTTCTTTTATCTATACCCTTCACAAATATCCCTGCTACTGCTACACTTGTTATTTTGTTAGCTTTCTTCTTCACTGTGAGCATACCTCTCAACCTCTTGGAGTGCAAACTCTGAATAAACTCGGAAATGATAGGGGTACAAATGGAGGGACAGACTTAACATATTGCTGTGGATTTCTGCATGCATCTGTACATTTTACAGCTATCCTGACGTGTTTGGGGTGCTATGAACATTCTTGATCATTTTAATTGCTGAACAGCAATTCTTGAGTGCAGGGGTGTGTATATTGTGATAGCTCTGCTCTCAGACATACCTCCTTGCACTCATCCATGGCTCCATGTCAGTTTAGGAGCACAGGCAGCACGCCTTCATAAAGATGCATGGCGCGTTGCCATGCTGCACTTAAATGGTCGTTTCCATGCAGGAATAAGTTATTCCTGCACGGAAGATTAGTGAATCCTGGGGTGCATGTTTATAAACAGATCAATCTGATAGTGAAACATGACAAAATAAAATTGAGACAAGTTTAATTCCGCATTATATAGTATATGTTCCTTCTACCGAAATTTTGTTTAATCACCCATGATAAAAGTTAATGTGGTATCAAGTTCAAAAACTTTAATGGTTAATAATATTAGACGAGAAGATTTTTATATAACTGTATGTCTTAACATTCTTCTTCCCTTCACAGACGCTGCATACTTACAAATGCTTGGTCTATAGAGCGAGACTCTGGTGGATAAAACGTGGCTGAAATTATCTGGTTGCAGAGCATATGCACTATATGCTATCAGCAACTACAGCACTTTCTAGTGCCCTTGATTTTTTTTCTTGCTTTACTAAAGTCGATCTTTAAAAATAAGAGTGTGAATGTAAAAAGCATTCAGTTCCTATTAACGCATGCACGTAATTTAGAATATATAACAAATATCCACATGTTTTCTTATTGTTTGAACTCAGACCATGCCATGTAAATAGGGTACATTGTGATATCCAGATGTAATAAGAGTTTTAAATTCTGTTCATAGAAACTTTTTTCAATAAAAATGCACATTTAGCATTTCATTTTGATGTCATGTTTAACAATTTTTAAGTATCCAAAAGCACTGCTATAATGGTGTTGACTAAAGATCCAAGCAATACAGAGAGCACAGGTTAGTAGGGCACTCCTCATAAAAATTGTTTATCAGGATGTTTTCCTGACCTCACTGTTTAGTGCTGGACATTTGTCAGACTCATCTGGCTTCACCAGTGACAGCTTTGTAACTATAAGCACAGTGGGGCCTACTCTACTAATAATAGTATAAGATTGCAAGGAAAATGCATATATTGGCAAGGGTAAGCCCACCACATAGTTTTGAAAGCAAAGTCGCATATAAGAGTTTATTAATAGGGCAGAGATGTAATGCACCTTGAGTAATCACATCAGAAAATATCTAATCAATAACTGATCAAATAAGCTTCTATCATACTTATTATAATATGGAAACAACTGGTAGCCCATTTGTATCCCTGAATAAGCTATTGATACAGATAGTGGGAAGAATGTTAAATTATATAATGCAAGTATCGGAAACTTGCTAGGCAACTTCCAAAGAACAGTTAGTGTTTAGTAAACTAATTATAACAGTGAAGGACTTGTATGTCACCTGTAGAAAGTGACAGATACATATAAGGTTTTTCCTCATCCCATGGTGACTTCAGGTTGCCAGTCACTTCCAATACTTTTTTTCTGGTTCATACTATGGTATCGACAAAGTCAAGGGAAACAACTGAAAAAAGAAGGAACTTGGGAAGCAATGGATTTAAATACTGAGACAAGGAAGAGGTAACACAAATCTACTAATATAATGAAAGTCTGTACTATTTTGCGCCTATCCCTTTTGTGGTTTCAGTTAACATTTCTGGGTAGAATAAAATAATGTATTCTAGTGGGGAGTTGAACTACATAGTAAGAAAACTGTCATTTGCTTTGCACTGGATAGTCTGGTTGAGCAGCTCAGCAAGTGTGTAAGACAAGTATCTAAGGCCATACTCACATAAATATGACGGGACCATTAGAAGAAGGCTAGAAAACTATCAAGAAATCTTGATGAGTAAGATGAAAGTGAATAGATGAGACAGGGACCCTAAACCATATATAAAACAAAGAGAAAGAAAAGAAAAAGAAAAGAAAGATGGCTATACTTCAAAGATAGTCTTTTCAGTGTGTTGCCCAAATTGTTTGGAGGCAAACAGAGAGGCATCTAGTCTATTTGGTTAAAATTCCTTTGCTCTTGCAATTTAAAACCGACATTTATTTGGTTGATTTCAATAACAGCCATTTGCCTACTTTGACCTGTAGACAGAATTGAAAAGAAGGCATATGTATCTTTAAGTAAATACATTTTAGGTACAGCCTATTGAGAAAGAAGTATTATCAGCTGAAGATACTGTAACCTAGCTAAAACTGTTAAAGGCTGTTTGCACACCAACACTTTTAACTCCAGCACTGTTCAGACACACCCACCATAAACTCTCCACTTCAAAACTTTGATGAAGAATATTTTTCTATGAAAAAGAAAAAAGCTGATCAACAGTCTAAGGAAATCTGCTAATCTTGAAAGGTTCTCAAAAAGCTTCTGCCACTATAAACCACTTATGGTGGAAATGATGCTGAGAAGTTATGTTAGTAGCCATCAAGCACTATACTGCAGACAGTCTCATAGTCTTTGTTAAAGAGTTTTACCAAGTATATTTATTTATTTTATTTATTTTACATTTGTTGACCGGGCTAGTCCAACTGGATATATGTCCATTTTCAGTAGAGGCCCGGGGAGAAAAGCTCCACTAGTTATACAATTTACATAAGGCATACAAGGTTACAAACAATCATAACAACTAAAACAAAATAAAAAAGGATAAAAAAATTTAAATATAAAATTGTTAGTTAAAAAAAAATTGAGTTAACATTAGTCTGGATTAGTGCAGGAGCAAAGCCAGTGTTTATTGAGATAAACTTTTAGTTGGTGTTTGAAGAGTTGGAAAGAGGTTAAAGAAGTGATATCAGAGGGTAGTTTATTCCATGCTTTAGTTGGAAAATAAACTGTCACCTGCATTATTGTTAGGTTTGGTAGTATTAATCAGAAGTTTATAAGAAGAACGAAGATGTTTCAGGTTGTTATATGGAGAAATAAGGCTAGAAAGTATTGGTGTATTGGTTGGCTGATATAGAATCTTATAGGCAATTAAGATCTGTTGCAATATAATTTGGTTAGGAAGTTCTAACCAGCCTAGTTCTTTTAGGTTTAAGCAGTGATGAGTAATCTAGCAATGTTATGATAGGATGTTTCTAGTTTCTTCATGTTATTTTTGGAAAGATTACTGTAAATGGGGGAGGCATACAGGAGAGTGGAGATTAGGTGAGATCTAGCAATGGTGGACCTTGCTGTGGGTATTAGGAAAGGTTTGATTCTATACAGGGATCCTATTTTTTATTAACTAATTTTATGGTATTATTGATGGTTGAGGTTATTATCGATAGTTATGCCTAAAAGTTTTGTGGTCTGGTCGTTCCGTCAGCGGATGTAAGAGTAAAGTAAGGTGTAGTAGATTAAAAAATAGTAGTTTGGTTTTCTTAGGGTTAAGGAGTAAACAGCGTGAGAGAACCATTGTTCTACAGTGTTAAAAGCTTTTGAGTAAGTGAGTGAAGTTCTGTTTGAGAGTTCGCGGTACAGATTATAGTTGAGTCGCTCATGATTGTATGCAGGTAGTATATGGGATTGCAGATTGAAGGTCATTAATAAAGACTGAAAATAACAGAGGGCCTAGGATAGAGCCTTGAGGTACGCCTAAGGAAATAGGTAGAAGATTAGAAAGTTAATTTTTCCACAGAACTGCCTGCTGACGATTTTCTAGGTAGGATGCAAACCAGGATAAGGCAAGATTATCAAGAGCCAGAGATTTTAGTATGTGTAGTAAAAGTTTATGGTTCACCATATCAAAAGCTTTGGATAGGTCGATGAAGACAGAGGATGATGTATAGTTTTTGTTTTGGGTTAATGTTAATGGAGTTTGTGAAGGAGAGTAAAGCAGTGGTGGTACTGTGTGAGGGTCTGAAGCCATGCTGACAGTTAGAAAGTAGGTTGTTGTTGAGAAGGTGATTTAGTATTTGTTTGTGAATACATTTTTCCATGATTTATTGGTGAGAGGAGAGCTATTGGTCTAAAGTTGGAGAAATCATTAGAGTTTCCCCCTTTATGTAGTGGGATGATATGAGATATCTTCCAGATAGAGGGGAAGATTCATAGATCTATTGATCAGGATAGAAATAGGGTAGGCTAAGGCTTTGGCACCTATCTTCAGGAATTCTGCAGGCAATTTGTCTGCAGAGGGTGTGGTGGGTTTTAACTTTTGGAGCAGTGATGTGATAAAAGAGGTAGAGACAGGTTGTAAGTGGAGTGTAGGAGGTGTATTAGATGTATGTGGAAGTAGATTAGAGGTATCAGGAGATAGATGGCTAGCAAGTGTTTGGATAGTATTTGTGAAGAATGAGTTGAAGTCATTTGCTGTTTGTTTAGGGTTCTCTGGGTTAGAGTCACAGGGATCAGGTGTGATGGAATGACCTGGAGATAGAAGATTGTTAATGCTGGTCCAGAATTTTTAGGTTCCTTATTAGTGTTGTGCTGTAACTGAAAGGTAGTTTTTTTTGTCTATTAGGATAGCTCTTTGGTGCTGTTTCTAAGCTCTCTAAAGTTTTTTTAGTGTTACGCCATTTAGACCAAGATTTGTATCTAAGTTTGATTTCATGTTGGTCTAGAATTGATAAGAATGTAGAGTTAAAGTATTCTACTGCATCATTAAGAGGAAGATATATTAGGGAGGACCAATTACAACGTTTTAGATCAGCTTGGAAATGTTCAGAGTTAAAATATTTTTTTGTTCTAGTGTGTTCTAAGGGTGGCAGGTAAGGTTAGGTTGATTTGGTTTGTTGGGGGTATTAATCAGTATCCAGTCTAAGATAGATTCATGGTTGGATGGTTTAACAGTTCTGGTAGGACCGTTTATGAGTTGAGGTGAGCCCAAAAGGTTTATATGGGATGTAGGGTTAATATTATTACAGGAATTCCAGTCTATGTTAAAGTCGCCTAGAACTAGTGTTTCTTGGGGGAGGTTGTTTGACAGAAAGCTAAGGATACATTCTAAGGTGTTAGTGTTATTTCCTGGGGGAAGATAAACACAAATTATGTTAATAGCTTTACTAGGGTTGATTTGAAGTTTTGAGCTGATTACTTCTGCATTATTGTCTAGTGGAAGGTTAAGATTTATTCTACTAAGTTGGAGTTGTGCTTTGTAGAGAATTGCTACTCCACCTCCCTTTTTGGTTTTACAGTCCATTCTAAAGATACTATACTAATTTCATTGTCCTTAATGGTTGGTTTTAGCCATGTTTCTGATAAACATAGGATATCAAAATGGTGAACATCTAAAAGGGCATGGAGTTGAGAGATTTTGTTGCAAATGCTTCGTATGTTTAGATGAGCTATAGTAAGAGAGTTGGTATGTATGTTTGATGTAGTGAGAGAAGCTTTGTCTTGTTTATTGCAGCTATTAGTGTTTGTGCTATTTGGGCCAGGGTTAGGGTGAATGTCCCCATCCAATAGAGATTGGGGAAATAAGAAATATTGGAGTTGGATTTGTTTATGAAAGATGTCAATATGTTTTTATGTAATATATATAATTACATAGGTAGTAACTTTATGAAATTTGAATATTTACATTTATAGTTATTCAGTTGCATACTCAGTTCAAGAGTGCTAGTTTAAGATTTGTTATTTTACTGCTTACATTTTTGTAATTCCCTTCTTCATTCTCTGTTATGGGCATTCAAATATAAAGAATGTCATTGTGTTGTGTGCATATCCTCCAAATTCCTATGGCTATAGTAGTATTATATATAACTCTGATGCACTCCTATGTATAGAAATGACACTTTCAAGATATTGTATTTCATGGAGGTGTTGTCTTAGTAGGTCATGAATAAGCAGAATATAGATGCATAGGAGGTTACTGGGCTAATGGCCCTTGGGCCTTTAAAGCCTAGTCATGTTTATACCCATGTTCCCTTACTGACCATGTTAGATGATCTATATTTGCAGTATGGGTCTATGATCAGCACCAAATGCCCCTGTCCATGAGGGACATAGGTGTCACCCCTGTGTAACTTTATGGTCTCTCATCCAATTGTCCAAGATGCTCTTAAAAAGGTCATTGAGGAGATCTACTTTACATGAATGGGGAGTTTGTTTCAGAGGAGCAGCAATTATATCTGTCTCTCCAGCATGTCCTGTTAATGTTGCAGTCTAGGTTAAGAATGAATCTTGTCCAATTTGACTTACATGTGTGCAGCATTTCCATTAGGGGAGGGTCAGAGACTACTCTGCAGGCCAGGCACAAGTCATCTTTCATCATCCTTTAAAATACAGAGTACAGTGACATAGCTTTCAGTCTGTTCATGTTGGTCATGTTATGAAGGCCTTGAATTATCTTGGTGAGAAACCTCTGTGGTGTCTGCAGCTGCTGCAGTTGTCGACTGAGGTACATACAGAAAGGAGCATTGTACTCAATTAGTGGTCTAATGAGGGTTGAGTACAGAGGAGTTATAACATCCTTAGTTCTGGATGTGATGCCCTTAGTATGAGATGTGTAATGTAGAAGGCTTTCCTTTCCACTGTGGACACATGGTGACTGAAGTTAGGATGCTTTCAACATGTAGCCCTAAAAATCTCAAACCACTGGGTATGAGCTTAGAGGGGCACTGTCTATATTGTAATTTGCAAGGACTTCCACTTTGCCAAAGTGATAATAATGAATTTTTTTACATTTAGTTTAAGTCCATGGCTTTGGCACAAATAATTTGCTTGTGTAAGCCCTTTTTGTAGTATGTTAACATCATTGGGGGACTCAGTGATTGCACCCAGTTTGCAATCATCAGTGAACTTGGTAAGCCACAGGCCAAATACTTTTCCTGGACTTCTGAGAAATAGATTCCAACCAGTAGAGGGCCCAGCAAAGATCCCTGTGGTAACCACTTGTAACTGGTCTACTGATAGAGGTGGATTCCTCAACTTTGACTGTATGATTTATGTCGGTGAGCCAGTTGGCTACCCATCTAGTGATGTATGGCTTAATCCCCAGTTGGGTGAGTTTCTCAATGATACCCGAGTGCAGGATTGTATTGAAAGCCTTGACTAAGGCAAAATAGGTGGTTTGCACTGATTTGTCTTCACCTTGAGCTTTGGTGACATTCTCAAAGAAACCAGGTTGAAAAAGCATGATCTACCCTTAACAAAGCTTAATTGGGCTGGATCAAGGGTTAGAAGTTCATCTATGTCCTTGTTAATAAAGTTCATGATGATTCTTTCCATGGCCTTGCAGATAATCCTGGTTTGGCTTATGGGTCTATAGTTCCCAGGGTTAGTTGATGGTCCCCCTTTGTGCAAGATGATTACTGTTGCTGTTTTCCACTCTGCTGGGAAAAGGTCAGTGCTTAGGCTGTGGTTAACAAGAGTGCCAAGCAGTTCCACTAGGTCCTGTTTGAGACAGTTTAATAAACGGCCTGGGATGTTATCTGCTCCCATAGAGACTGTGTTTTCAGCCATGGAGAGCACAGTTATGATCTGCTCTTTGGAGATACTAGGTAGAGGACTGGTGTTAGGAATGCTTTAGGGTATGACTGGTGGGGCGGGTAGTGGGGTGGGGGGTTAAAGTTTCTACCATATCTGACAGTTAGCAGGTTGGCAGTTTCCTCAACTTCAGAATGAGTGGTACCATCCACTACTAGTTCAGTACAAAGCTGGGCCTTCCTTTATAGATTTCAGACATATTTAAAGAATGTCCTATAATTATCCTTAGCTAAGGATGCTAATTTAGCTAAGTAATTAGCTTTAGAGGACGTTAAAAGATGTCTAATTTGCTTGTTCAAGCTCAGGATGGTGTTCTTCCTCTGCTGAGTCAGTTCCCTCTTGTTCTTAGGCATCGGTTTCCTCCTCTTGTTGTATAACTTGTTTAAAATTGAAGTCTACCAGGGTGTCATTTTTTTTTCATGAGGACCTGCTTTTGATCTGTTCTGGTACAGATGAGTCTATACAGTTGTGTAAGTGTTTATACAGGGCATTTGTGTACACCTCTGCATAGGAGTCTTTGTTGGCTGTGTTAAAAGGGGGGTTGAAATTATTTATATCATCGCTAAGTAGGCTGTAGTTTGCTTTGTAGAAATTTTTCATTTTTTCCTCTTGCGGGAGGGGGCAGTCAGGTCTGATCATTACTTTGAATGAGACTGATTTATGATCACACCTTAACAGGGAGGGCAGCACACAGTGGGTAGTGCAGAGACCTGCATATTGGTGAATATTAAGTCTAGGACATTTCTGTCCCTTGTGTGGTTGCAGACTATCTGTTCCAGACATTTGCATTAACAAAGTCCAGATATCTGAGGGTGAGCGTGTTTGTGCATGTATAAGTCTCCCAATTGATGGAAGGATAGTTGAAATCACCAATGACCAAGGTGTTTAGCTATATAGCAAGTGACTCTAGTAAATCCAGGTAGGCATTGTGTTTCTCATGGTTCATGGTGGGGGACTTATAGCTAACAATGATGTGGCAGGGGTTTACCTACAGTTAGTTGGACTTGGAGGAGCTTAAGAGAGAGTCATACTGTTTAAACCGTCTTGAGGTGTATTCATCTTTAATGAAGCTGGATGCACATCCACCTTTGGTTCTTTCATGCTCATTTTGGGGTCTGAACGTGTGTAAGGCATTGTAGCCTTGCATAACTGAGGTGCTCTCCACAACCTTGAACCATGTCTCAGTGACTGCACAGACATCTCCAAAGTGAGGAATGCTTCTATAGAGTGCAGTTTCCTGTTTAGGCTCCTAGCATTAAGCAGCATAACCTTGAGTATGTCTCAAGTGGATTTTTTTATATCAACAATTTTGCTGTTATGACATTGCCTAAAAAGGCATTATGGGGGAGGCAGGTACCTTTGCCAATATATGAAAGCCAAGAGGTAATAGTTGCAGACCATCTCTGCCAAAACAGCATGGTCTGTTGAGCACGTCTTCCCAGGATGATAGATACTGGATCCCCACTAGACTGACACCAGAATCTAAGCCAACTATTGAAGCCAGTCATTCTTTGTTTATACTGAGGCATCCTCCTGGGTGATGGTAGAATGCTGCTTAGGGCTAGAGACATACCTGGCTGGGACACATAATTTGAGAATTCAGTCATGTCTGTCTTCATATAATCCAATGGGGTATATCTCAAGCCATTCATCCCAACATGGACTATGACAGAGTCATAATGGTACTTGTTGAGAAACTTGAGTGTGTGCATGATTTGACAGATCCTGGCAGATGACAGGCAACTAACCTAGACCTTCTCCTTGTCCAGCCTGGTAAGGGGGGCATCTGTGTGTCTCGTTATGCAGTCACCTATGACCAGGACATTTGGTTTTGAGGTGTTTTGACTTAGGACTTATTGCTGAGAAATTGTTGTATGTGTTATTATGTGTAATGGATTCTATTGGGTCTGCATTGTGTGCAATAGGTTTGCACTTAGGAGGTCTCTGATCTTTTGGTAGGCTTGTATTGAGTACCATTTTTAATCTCTTAAATCTTTTGGGTTTCTAATACCATGACTGGAATTGGCCCCATTTCTAAATCAAAGTACGATTAAAGTTCATGAAATTAGTATTGTTTTAATCTTTGATGTCAATCAAAAGTGCTCTTTACAGCACCCGCAATATGCCCAGTAATGCCTTCTTCTGCAATTAATTTGGAGATACATGTATTGGTAGCATATTTAAATAGGACTGTAGGCTTTTTTTATAAGACCCATTGCTCCTACTGCTATTGGAACTATCTGGGTATTTTTTTCCACATTGCTCTCGTTTCTGCTTGCAAATCCTGATATTTTATGACTGTGTCTCTCTGTACACAGGACACTGTAGTCACTGGGTGTGGTGATTTCAATGATCAATGTTACTGTTCTTCTCTTTTCCTGAACCACTATATCTGGTTTTCTAGCATCTATCTTTCAAATTTTTGGTAATGAGTGATCCTATGTGATATAGACTTCATCATTTTCTATGATGCTTTGTGGCTCATATTTCTAGTGTTTTTCAGCCACTTCAATACCATAATGTTTGCAGAATCCCCAGTGCAACAGTCTCGTCACATTATTATGCCTTTCAGTATACAGTCCTTCTGCCATTAGTATGTCACAACCAGCCAGCAATGAGGTGTACAACTGTTTCCAATTCTGTTTTACAAAACCTACACTTGTCTGTTTCTCCCACATGTTCAATGGACTTTGTAAACCAATGTATAGGTAGCCCACTAACTTGGGCCGCCAGCATTAACCTTTCCTCTCGTGGTTTAAATTCACCTTTCCTTAACCATTCCTGTCTTCATTCCTGATCAACATGAGGTTCTTCCAGAGGTTTTCTATACTTGCAACTATATTTATGCTTTTTCGAAATTTCTTGCCTTCAAATCTGGTCCTTCACCTTATATTCTTTCTTTTGTTTTTGTGGCACATTCTGGTGCTGCCTAATTTTATCTACTTCTGTTTTTATTGCTTGACACTGATATGCTTCTGCTAGCCTAAGCAGGGTAGTCATCTTAGATTTATTCTACTTATGTTTCAAAACTTTCACTATGTTTGGGTCTTGTGAGGTCAGAAGATATGTGTAGCGTTCTATGATTGCAGATCTAACATAATCAGTTTCAAGGAGGCCCATCCCTCCTTCAGAATGGGGAATATATAATCTTGGTATGCACTGATTTTTATAAATCATTTGGTGAGCATGGAATATCCTTCTTGTTTTCCTATCTAATCTATCCAGCACCTTTTGGGGCCAGTCAATCACTCCAAAACTATAAGTTAAGACAGGAAGAGCAAATTGGTTTATAGCTTGGATTTTTGTTCCTAGATGTCAAAGCTGTTTTCAGGATTAATTTAAATCTTCTGAAGTACTCCCTTAGTAAGTTTTATTTGCATTTGTTCATGTTTTATTGTTGATCCTTCATCAATTCCCAAATATTTATACACTCCCTCTTGCTCAAGTTCTTTTATATCACATTCTTGTTCCAAAATGATGTTTTCTTGGTGCTGCAGGTTTTCTGCTTTAAAGGTTGCTTTTACACATTTATCAAGACCAAATGGCATTCTTACATCATCTGATAAAATTTTGACAACTTGCAGTTGTGCTTTCAGTTCCTCATCTGATGAGCTATACAGTTTCATACTGTCAACAAAGAGAAAATGAGATGTCTTTGTACTTAGTTTTCTAGGAGCCATATTATAGCAATGACCTAAGCTGTTAAGTAAACAGTTTAATGGATTAAAGGCAAGGCAGAATAGCAGTGATGACAGGGAGTCACCCTGGAATACCACCCTTTTGATTTTTATCCCTGGAATAATAAAATGTCTTTTATCATGGCTTAATTGTAAAGTGGTCTTCCACTGTTTCATGGTCACTCTAATGTAATCGATCAGTGTAGGGTGCACCATATACATTTTTAAGCACTCTTTTATCCATGAATGTGGGATACTATCAAATGCTATTTTGTAGTCATTCCAGGCCATACTTAAATTCTTCCACTTTTTTACAGTTCTCCACTATGACTTTATTTAACAACAAATGATCCTTTGTTCCATATGACTTTCTTTTATTGCCACTTTGTTCTATTGCCATAATTGAGTTTTCTTCTAAATGACTATAAACTCTGCAGCAATTCCAGTGTATAGATTATACATCATTGGAAGGCAGGTTCTTGGTCTATAATTTTTCGGGTAGCCTCCAGGTTCACTATTAAGTAGAAACATTGTTTTTCCTGTTGTTAGCCAGGTTGGTGTCTGTTCGGGGTGCACATATAAATGATTCTTAATCATGGCTATATCTTCATGCAAACATGTTAATACTTTTAAAAAGTTAGGTACTGCATCTAGGCCTGGGGGGTTCCATTTAAAGGCTTTTCTTAACTTTGTTTCAATCTTTTTGGTTGTTACTTCATCCCATTTCATATCCTGTACCTTTAAACTTCTTATTCTTTCTTTTACTTCTTCTATCCATTTAGCATCTTGTTATGCTCCACAGGATCTTCATAGATACTTCTCCAAAATGTATCTATTTATTCTTTTCTTGGTGGTCTTTCAACTCCTTTTACCTTATTTCCCAATTATCTATAAAACTTTTTTGGGTCATCAATAAATTGCTTATTTTGTAGTTTTCCTTAATCTCTGTCTATTTATCTTCTAAGTTTTTCCACCTGTGCTGAAATTTTTAGTTTATTATTTGTGATAGTGTATGAATGATCTTGATCTGTTCTAATATTGTACATTGCTTTTATCACGTTTATCTTTCTGAGTATTTTTGTTGATCTGTTCCTTCTTCTATACTCTTCCAATAGTGACACCTCTAGTCTCAGTTGTTTTATAGCTTTTCTCTATTCGATACATCCATGATGATATTCTATTTCTCCCCTTTCTCTCATTCACTACCCTGTACTTTATCAATTATTAATTTAGCTGCACAGTAATATATTCTGTTTACGTCTGTTATATTGCATGAATCTCTATGGATAATCCTAATTACTGTGTTCATTTGTTTTATCAAACGTCTGACATTTTGGGTTTTATTGACCTTCTGCAGTCTATTTCTTTCATTGATCTTAATATGTCCATCTATCTCTATTATGTCAAGCAACTCTTTTCTTAGCTCAGGATTTCTAGACTGAGGGCACATTTTTTGTTTTACATTTCCTGTGGGCATTCTATAGAATGCTCTACTACATCTTTCTGTGGCACATTCTCTTCAATTTCATCCTGTGTCAACCGTTGTTTTGTCATATGAGAACTCACTGTACTATCACTCCTCAACATTAATTGCATCAGAGTTTCCAGTTTCCTGCTATTTTATTTATTTATTATTTTATTTATTTCAGTTTGTTGACCGGGGAGGTCCACTGGGCTCAGGAACCCTTCTGATCATACCCTCTTTCTATTAATTCACTTTGCGTTCTACTAATTTGTGCCATAAACTCATCTTCTTTAGCATTTAATCTGGATGCTCTATATGCTTGGTTTTGTACTACATTTCTAAAGATAAACTGAGGATGCATACTATCTCTTCTAAGGAAATTATTAACATGGCAATCCTTCCTAAACATTTTTGTGTTTAGACTCCCATCCAGTTCTTGTGATATCAATACATCTAAGAAACTAATTTCTTTTACAGAGTAATTCATAGTAAACTTAAGAAAGTCTGTTGACCTATTTATGTAATTCACAAAAGTTATAAGCTCCTCCATAGAACCTCTCCATAACATAAAGAGATCTTCCACAAATCTATGAAAGAACAAGATTTTGTTCTTATATTCTCTCATTTCAAAGGCAACTTTCTCCCATTTTAGCATTACTGCATTTGCGTAGCTATTAACGCATGATGTTCCCATCGCTACGTCATGACATTGCCAATTAATTCTGTCCCTGAAAACAAAGACATTATTTTCCAACACCAATTTTAGTAGTGATCTTTTTAATTCTACTGTATTCCTATCATATTTCCCATTTTCAACTATTAATTCAACAACACTTTTAATACCATATTCATTTGGTATGACTGTAAGGAGTGAGACCACATCAAGAGTTACTAGTAGTAATGGCGCCTGACCTGTATTTTTTCTCTCAGATATAAATTTATATAAGTCCTTTACAAAATGTTCGGTGTCTTTCAGTATATGATTAAATTGACTTATAATATTTTTAAGTGATTTTTCCAAAAAAATTGAAACTGATTCAGTGCACCAATTTCTACCAGCTACGATGGGTCTCATAGGGGGCTTCTCCTTATTTTTGTGTATCTTAGGTATCTCTTGAATTATTGGAATGGTGGGACTGTGTATAGTAAAATAGCTAAGTAAACTATAATCTATTAAATTCATTTTAGCCATTTTCTTTAATTGTCCGTGGACATATTCAACCATCCTGTTCACTTGTGTTAAACCAATATTCTTATAAAAAGTATTATCACTTAGTAGAAATAACATTTTCTTATCATAGTCTTCCCTGTCTAAAATTACAATAGGCCCTCCCTTATCTGCTGGGTGTATCATAATAGATTCATTCATTTGTAAGTCCTTCAAAGCCATACTTTCATCCCTAGTAAGATTATACCGTTTTTTACCATCATTTCTCATTTTCTGTTCATAAAAAACTTTGTAAACATCATCAATACAAACTTTTTCAGATGCAGAAATGAATGGACTCAATTTAGGCATGAAGCTGCTTGGTTTCCTAAAAACAGAACAACTATATTCTGTATTATCAGCATATAAAATCTTTAGCATCAGATTCCTGGTAAACAATTTAATATCTAAAACAATGTCAGTAATATCAGTGTCCATAGTAGGAATAAATGACAGACATCTTTCTAGAACTTTACATTCTTGTACTGGCAATTCATATTTAGACAAATTTACAATCAGTTTTTCATATTTAGGAATGCTCTCTTGATATTGTATGGACTCATCCTACTGTCCATGTGTTTCCTTTTGTTTCTTGTCATGCTCCTTCCCTTTGACTGCATTTGATTCAGCCGATCTCTCCCTCGGCTGACCGATCTGCTCCTGGTTGGTAGAGGAAATTGCAGTCCTGTTGGCGTAGGGCCGCCTAAAAAAGTAGGAGAAATTGGGTGAAGTTCATCTTTTCCTTCTTGGACACTTCCATTAGTGTCCCGATATACTTGATATACTTGTGCTTTTGTAGTAATAATCTTCCTTCTAACCGATGCTGTTTCAGTCGCCGGCAGGTTACATCCTAACTCGATGGTTGCAGGGATCCTCCCTTCTTGTATTCCTTGTGCATCGTCTGTTTGGTGATTGGTAACGTGTGTTGGATTGCTTATATTGTTGGTTAAGAGTTCTGATGAAGTAACCCGGTTAACCAATTCAGATTCTGTAGACACATTGTTTCCATTTTGATCTGAGTTGTCTACTACTCTCGGCCACATGAACACGTGACCTGTAGAAAAATCTAATCTGTCCCTTTGTAGTTTCTTTATTTTAATTTGGGTCAGTCTACAACTGTAGACCAATATATTGTCAAGCATATCATTAATAGGTTTCATTGTAACACTAGACTCATATTTTTTACATAAATCTAGATATTTATTCTTAATTAGGGGTAACAATTTCAGTTCTTCTTGTTCGACCACTTCTGACAGCAGTTTTAGATATCCCAGGCTGGTTTGAATATTTAATTTTTGCCAAGCACATAACAGAGAAGGCTCGCAATCTATTTGAGCAGGCATTTTAAGAATTCTTAAGCCCCTAGGAACAATGCTTTCCATTAAACAAGTTTGCAGATGATATTTCTTAAATTGTACTCTTTTCAACTTCAGTAAGTCTTTCTCTAGAGAAAACAGTTCACTTTTCAGTGCAACATAATCTATATTCACCACATCATCTTGTTCTAATATATTATCGTCACACAGCAAAGGATTCTTTCTCTCGCTCACCTTTAAAATAAATTGATTCACTGTACGATCTGTCTATGTGGTATTCAAACCTGGATTTTATGTAGGGAAAATGGATAGACTACTTAGAGATAGAATTAGAGAACACACATACCATATAAAGAAAGGAAGCACGTTTATTGCCCTAGCTAAACATATAAAAGAAACTAGCACACAGCACACATTTACCTTTAGAATAATAGGTAGATGTTTTGAAAATTTAAGGGGTGGTGATATTAAGATACAAACTCAGAACCTGGAAACCAAGTGGATAGTGAGACTGAGAGCGAATGATGGACATGGTTTAAACTACCATATACCACTAAGACCTGTTTTAAAAAATAGATCACTACGAAGATAGTGTATTTTAATTAATATTACTTATGCAGTTTTATAGAGAGCTAGGTTGTGTGTTTTTAAGCTTGAGTTATGTGTTTTATAATTTTACCATTTATGTATATCTCTATACACATATCCTTGAAATATATATATATATATATATATATATATATATATATATATATATATATATATATATATATATATATATATATATATATATAAACAACATTTCTATATGCCTTTAAGAATCTAATATGATCATGTGATTTTTGTATAAAAGCAGGTGTAAGTATGCTATTTGATATGCCTGAAGAAGCCTAATGGTGAAAGCGCTTGTGTACTACAATAATTAAAACCAATTTAAAACAATTCTGAGAAGCCTGGAGCCTTACCTCTGTTTTGT
This sequence comes from Protopterus annectens, assembly GCF_019279795.1. Classification (NCBI taxonomy): domain Eukaryota; kingdom Metazoa; phylum Chordata; order Ceratodontiformes; family Protopteridae; genus Protopterus; species Protopterus annectens. The sequence goes on from NC_056735.1 coordinate 796,019,896, forward strand.
TTTTTACAATATTTACAATATATACATTATGTACACAAGATAACACTAAAGAATAAGTAAAATCCATGGAGCAAAGTTGCTGGAAATAGCAGTAGTATGGAAATGCAATTAGTGTAGAGAGACTAGAAGGCTAGGTGGGGAAAGTGCAATTGCACTTCCAATTAGAGAACAAGTAGGAATGGAGTTGGGTTTTGAAGTTGTCAAGGTTTTCTATGATTCATAGTGAAGGGGAAAGAGTATTCCATTTTTTGGTTAAGGAAAAGGACAGGAGGTACTGTCCAGCAGGTCACTTTGGTTTGTAGACAGTGATTAGGTTTAGGTGAGCAGATCTAAGTGGCCTGTTAGGGGTGTATGGTAGTAGGATGTTGGATAGCGCAGGACATTTAGCAGGGTTAAATAAAAGCCTGTGGACAGTAGTAAGTTGGTGGTAGTCTAGAAAGTTGAGAAGTTCTAGCCAGTTTAGTGAATGGAGGGCAGAGCAATGGTGGGAGGAGTGTTTGGTTTTGATGGTGAATTTTGAAATTTTATTATAACAACTTTCCATTTTGGAGGAGATGGAGGCAGATAAGTTAGTTAGTAGAGGGGCACCATACATTAGTGAGGGAAGAAGATAGGTAGTGGCGAAGGTTTGTGTAGTAGAAGGATAGAGATAGTGGATGTTTCTGTATAGCAGGCCAAGTTTTTGATGAGTTTTCTTGATGTTTAGTAGAATATGGGTGTCAAATTTGAGATATTCAACTATAGTAACCCCAAGTAGTTTGGCATAGGGAACAGTTTCTATGGTTGAATTGTTATGGCTTCTAATTTGGAAAGAGTTTTTATCAAGAGGGGAGGATTTAGAGGGGAAGAAAAGTAGTATTTTGGATTTGTTAGCATTTAGAGATAGGTGGTTTTGTAACATCCAGTTATCAGTAGTGGAGAAGGCAGTTTGAGTGTATGATTGAAGTTCTTGGAGGTTGGTGGCACAGCAGATTAATGTGGAGTTGTCAGCGTAGTGTACAGTTTTAGTGTTTGGGATGACAGAGTGAAAATCATTGATGAAGATGTTAAATAGTATAGGGCCAAGAATGTAACCCGTTCCTTTCCTTGCTGTCCAGCTTCAACTGGATGTTTATATACTGGCTTTCTGTGGAAGGCTCCAAAATATCTTCATATGGTGCCTGACCAATTGCTTCCCATTCCATTGCCTTCCCCTTAATTTGGATTTTCACTGCTTTATCCTATTGTGGTGCTTTCTGAATTAGATTTTCTACACTGAATCCTTCACTTTGGAGGTACCTCATGACCTCAGTTTCTATTTCTTCTCTATACCTCTGTGTATGTAGGTTTATGTGATGTGAGCTTGTTATGTGCAAGAGGTGAAGTGTGTGTACTGACAACCTATTTGATCTCAGGTTTGTTGTTATGCGAGAGAATTGATTCCAAATACATAGTGAAAATATGTCTCTTACATATTGTATTGTTTTGTTTTCGGAGTAAGTGGTTGTCAGTATACATGAAGCAATTGCTACATTGCCTCAGGATGCCCATGTCAATCAGGCTGGCTAGAGAAATGGTGGGAAACTGACCATCCATTATGGCAGGTTTATACTGTAATTATTAATATAGAGTGGGCTAGTTAGATCAGGTTTTGCTCTAAGATTAACAAAGGGTGCTATTTTCTAGAGGGCCAGGGGAGGAAAACTGCTACAATGCTTCTCAGTGTGCAACTGAGGTGCTTGCAGTGCAGCAGGAGAGCCTAAGAGATTTCATTAGCAGATATCTAGAGAAAATTGTCTTTCTAGGCATTTGTGTCTATGCACAGCAGTGATAAACCCCGTTGCACAGTGCACAGCTACATGCAAATGTGAGGCTTAAATACTAGTGAACGTAAACAATTTTAACACAAACTAACCAACATAAAAACCCAAAACTGAGCCTTATTCCAGCAATCCCCAACTCAGATGGGTCCTAAACTACACACTTCTGTGATAAGGGTGCAGAGAGGACCTCTTAATGTAAGATGGCTGGTTTTTATGCTCAAGTGGTACCAAACAGTCTAGATTCAGGAAGTCTGAATCTAGCCTATGTTATATAGTGCAGAATAAAACAGTCACAACAGCAAAAAAACAAAAAAAGAAAAATGAGGCAGCAATTTAGTAAAATACAGTTCATAATGTGCAATGCAGGCATAAAATATACTTATTTTTTGGTTGTTTTTAGCAGATGTCTTGGATTTCAGTTCAGATTCATTCCAGATTTCTGGCTAAAGTCACCAAACTCTGAGCAGTTCTAGTAAACTGAGCACAAACCCATGCAAATGAGAGGCTTAAATACAAGTGAAATGAAATCATTTTAACAGAAGCTAACCACTAAAAAAGCCCAAACCTGAATCTTATTCTAGCAATCCCCAATGCAGATGGGTCCTGAACTACACACTTCTGCCACAAGGGTGCAGAGAGGCCCTCCAAATGTAAGATGGTTGGTTTTAGCTGCCAGCCAGGAAATTGCCTGAAGCAACATGGACAACAGCAAATATGTGAACCTGTTTACCTACGGGCAAACTAGGTCAGCGTGTTTGCGTGGTATGTCAGAAAGAGATTACAAGTGTTATGAATAAAGCACTGTATATAGTTCCAACACATTATATGAAAGTAATAACAGTGCAGACTAGCACAGGGTATTTTTAGTCACTCTATTCCTAACCATATCTTGCTGACAATTCTTGAATATTGTATAGGAAATTCTATTGTCAGTAGTTTATCTAAACAAAAAAAAAAAAAAAAAAAAAAAAAAAAAAAACTAAACTGTCGGAGAGAAGGAATGCCTAGATAAAAGCTATTGTATCTTATGGAAGTGTCAGCAAAACTTAGTTAAGAAATGTGTGAGTGAAAACATCATGTGATATCCTGCTTGCTCAAGACCTATTAAGACAACCCTGAGGATTCAGTATGTAGGCATGAAGCCTGCAAGGACTTTACATGTATGTGGACTGAGCTGCAGCACTAATTACATATTCATGCCATGCACTGCATTTAAACATAAACAAGCATGGTTTCATGGCTAGCAACAGTGTTGCCAACCAGGAAACAGTGTAAAGCAGCTTGGACAGCAGTAGACATGCATGTAAACCTGTTTGCCTACAGACAAACTAGGTCAGCATGTTTGCATGCTGTGCCAGAGAGAGATTACCAGTGTTATGAATAAAGCAATATATATCTATATATATATATATATATATATATATATATATATATATATATATATATATATATATATATATATATATATATATATATATATATATATATATATATATATATAGTTCCACCACATTATATGAAAGTGTATACAATGCAGACTATTGTGGAAACCTGTGTCAGGCATACTGAACAAAAGTTGTTTAAATGACCCATAATGGTACATAGACTGCCATTAAAAATAAACAGTCAGGGGAAGTGTGTGTATTGAGATGAATTGTAGAAATGAACAGAAGAAAATAATACCACCAGTAATCCCATGTCTCTGACATAACATCTGTGATTGGGACTGAACACAGATGGTTCTGCACGACCACACTTATACAAGTATTATGAGTTGTCAGCAATCTATAAGGGGAATCAAGCACACTATCCTGACACTGTAACATCTGCTGGTGGTGTTAGGAGGGACACTGCTACACCTGTATGTGAGATTATGATCACTCCAGGTTAGTTGACAGGTGTGCATGGCATATATATTGCTCAATCCATACTGTCGTAAATTTAATCCATGCCATCAATGTTGCCAATTAGCTATGCGTAGTGTGTGCATCACTGGAAGAGGTATCACACATACATCTGGTACAACACCTTGATGGGAGTTCTGCACCGCCTGACAGTAATGTTTATGCAAGAAAACGAATACTTTGGTATGGCCAATAAGATTTGTGGAAGCTCACTGTGGCAAATGTGGTACACTTGGGTTATGCATACCTTGAAGATGTGTAGGGAAGTACATGAAAAGGGTGCATTGTACTCAATTATTGGTGTGAGGATGGCTGTGAACCATGTAAGTATAATGACCTTTGATGTGACTGCCCTGCACATACCCAGGAGTTGTGCTACATACAAGGGGTTAGTCACCACTGTGGGAACATGCTGGTGGACATTCCACAAACCATCTACCTCAGTACCCAGGCCACATACCACTTTATCTGCTCATAGGTGTGTGCTGTCTACATTATCATTAGTCTGTGCATTTGTTTATATAACATAACAAATTACCCCATGATTTTGTTTAATCTAATCTGTCTTCATGTCTGCAACAGCAATATTTTGTGTCTTTTCATACTGTCTGTACTATACTAATATCACAGTTGAATTCACTGATTGTCCACATTATTCAGTTCTACAGACAGCTGTTTGGATACAGGATGTGTATGTCATTCTTGACAATGGATAGGAAAGGGCCCAGCAAACAGCCATGAGGTATGGGCTTGATCAGTGGACTCTAGATATAGGTCATTTTATACACTTTAACATATTTATATGTCATGTATGTGATCCAGTGGTGTAACACTTTGTGATACAGGTGTTTATGGCCACTTGTGACAGTGTTGCAGTAATACCTCAGTGTGGATTTGTGTCAAATTTCTTGACCTGTTGAAGTTCCACAGGATGACACTGTTGTCATCATAGATGCCATTGTTGACCTTCATAAGAAAACATAACACATGTAACAGACATGGATGTAGCATGCACCAGCACAAAACAAAGCCAATCCAATAAAAAGTACTGGAACAGGATACTGGATGGAAATAATTTTAATAAAAACGCACACAAGTATTAAGCATCTCCACAAAAGTGAGACTTCATCAAAATACATACCCGCGGATTCTCAAAAGCTTGCACAGAGTGCAAGATTGGTGCAGGAGCTCAAGCAGGCAATATGTCTGCCGTGCAATCCAGGAACAGCCTGCAAGGGCATGCACAAGTGCTCCTGCACTAATCCTACATGGACTAAGCCCTGGTATGCAAATCACCCATTTGCAGGAGAAATCTATGCAAATGGGGTGAGTTTGCAATCCAAGAAGCTTGCAACAGTCTGTGCAGGGCTAGTGCTATCTGCAGAAATGTACTCGGTTAGTAACCGAGTACATTTCTTCAAACTCCAAAACGGAGCTGTGACAGCCCCAAATAAAGGCTGCATATCATGTAGTAAGCATGCCAATGACCAAGTATAAGGCCATTGGCATAGCAAAAAAATAAAAATTACAAAAATCAACATTTATGTTTTATTAGCCGATCGAGGCTGTGTAAGCATAGGGCAGCGGCGTGCGCAAATGGGATTGGGGAAAATAATAAAAATAAACCTAAAATAAGCAGTCTAACTAAAATCACTATTCTGCCATGCAAGTTAGTGTCAGGCAGAAGACAACCTGGCCAGTGAGTAGTGGTTGCTAAGGGGGTAGGCTCAGTGTGAGACATGTAACTATGCATTAGCAGGCAATCCTATGCAAATGAGGGGAAGGATAATGAATCCTATTTTCCCCAGCATGTGAGTCAGGTCCCAACAGTGTAACAGTAGAAATAGCTAGGTGCAAGCCCAGGAGGTAGATGGCATCATGGGGGGGGGGGGTGTCAGGCATACTGTTAGTGGATTGGAGCCCTGTGGCTCACGATTGCTCCTAGCTTAGCACAGCTAAGGTAGGGGGTGTATCTAAACCTGCTTAGCACTTTTACAAAGTCTAAGTGGGTGTGCGTGCCGCGCACCAGGATTTACAGGAAGAAAAAAGCTAAACCAGGAAATAGCAGCAGTGTGCACATTTGAGCTCTCTGTTTGTGTGGCCTGCACACGGGCTTAAACAGGAAGGCAATGGGAAGGGAAAACAGCAGTAGGAAGGTAATCAAGGTGAACCAGCTTAGCTGGCAGGTGAAATTTATCAGAATCAGCCAATTATACAGGCAGCAGACCAGCCCAGCCCAGAACACTACTATAAACTATGCAAACACCTTCCCCTCTGTTTTTTCTCACACTTTACACCACCTGTGTAAATATGCAGGGAACTTTTAACATGCAGTGCATCAAAATGATAAGGGCTGCAATAGCTGTAATACAACAACTTGTAGAAGAGGCTGAGGGTGGTGAGGATATGAATGCTGTCCACCAACCCACAGTGAGGAGATGGAGAAGAGTGTACAAACCCAGGGTAACCTACCAGGGGCTACATGAGCTGGAGATAGTGGAGTGTTATAAGGTGGACAGAGACCTCCTACAGCAAATTGTTGAGCTGAGCTGGCCACGCCTCACATGCAGAAACTAACAAAGGGGAACCCATCCCAGTGGATACCAAGGTATGTGTAGGCCTAAGATTACTAGCTACAGGTACCTTCCAAAGGCCAACTGGGGATATGATGGGGATTTCACAGGCATCAGCATCCAGGGGACTCCACCAGTTCCTGGATGCTATGTCAGCACATGCCAGTGAGGACGTATATTTCCCCAACAACTATGAGGCACTGGCCAGCAATATGCTAGCAGAATACCATGAGGTAGTGGGAGTTATAGACTGCAGGCACATATACATCAAGGCACCACCCAGTGAGCGGGGTAGGATCTACATCAACCGCAAGGGCTTCCCCAACATCAACTGCCAGGTCATGTGTGATGCCCATGGCATAATAATGAATGTGTGTGCTGGCTGCCCTGGAAGCTATCATGATTCCCACATCTGGCATCTGACACAGCTGTACCAGAGATTTTCCAGTGGGGACATCCCTCATGGTCACCTAGTGGGGGATGCTGGATATGCACTGGAGCCATGGCTGATGCCACCCATCAGAAATGCCCACACACACCAGAAAAAGAACTCCATAATGAGGCACATGCACAGACCAGAATTATAATAGAGCATGTGTTTGGGATGCTCAAGTCATGGCTCTGGTGTCTGGACACATCTATTTGTGCCTTGCAGTACTCATCAGCTACATGTACCCAAATTGTCATTGTATGTGCCATGCTACACAATATGATCCTGCGGAAACATATGCAGCAGGACCAGAATGGGGCAGGGCCACACAGCCCCCCACCATTGCCAAGGCCTGCACAGGCATTGAGTGACTCGGAGGAGGGACAAACTGAGCCTGCCCCAGTAGGCAGAAGGAGGCATGCCCAGTATGCCCTGGCTTTGGCAAAGAGGTAACGCATAGCACATACACTGACACAGGATAGACCCAGGGAATAACACCTCTCTCTGACTCTCACATACAGTAAAAGTGATGCCAAACATGACATTACCTGTGCCTAACCATGTGTAGGTAGTATACTATGTGCATCTGACATAGGCAGCCCTGCAGCACCACCCTCAATACTGGGACAAGGTAAGTGACTCACACATGCCAGTCAGGGGGGGGTCATATACCAAACAACAGTCACAGACAGCAGGACAGGTGTAGACAAGCACAAACAAAGGTGGTGCTATGGCCTCTGAATGAGGCCCATGGGTAACCTCCCCACAGGCCTACACAGACTACAGCAGGTTAGGCAGTGGGATGTCAGTTCTGAAGGGTAGGAAGTCAGAAACTAATATGTAGGTAATTAAAAGCTAAGATCAATAATCAGCAAAATAGGTAAGACAGACTGAAATGGAGTACACGACATACCAGTACAGTCCTAGCAAATGTGTACAAGTGTCAGGTGTGCCCCCCAGTCCTATGTATAAATGTAGTCACAGTCAGGTGTACCCCCCTCCAATCCTATGCAGTAATGTAGAAATAGATAGGTGTGCCCCCCATCCTATGTAGAAATGCAAAAATATAGTAACAGTCCATGCCAAATGATCGACGGATACCCTACAAAGACAGCATGCTACCTGTAGGTGTACACCACACAGGTCAGCACTGCAGTACAGATGACCTGGACTCGATCAACACATTCAGTACAGACGGCCATACTGGGCATGCCCACACACTTAAAGAAATGAAGGCAATGTAAGTCAACAACATACTGAAAGGTCATACTGGGCATGCCCACACACCTAAACATATGAAGGTCATGTCTGCAGACACCAGTAGACCAGACATATCTGGCAGCTGCAGATGTTAGCGCAGACACTCCTCAGTATGCCCCACTCATGCTTTGCACATGCAGTGGATAGGACAACAGGCATATATGTAAGGACAACACACTATAATAGGCCAAAGGTAGACATACATAGATGTGTAGAAGAGGGTGACTGTGACAAGGAGCCATCCAGGCCTGTCCCACCCAGCACACAGGCAAAGGGCCACAACCACACAAGGGTCAGATGTTACTCACTGCAGATACTAGCCACCGGTATCTGTCAGCATTATAGAGTATGTGGTGCACGTGCCAGTTGTGCAACATGACTGTGCAAGGAAGTAGTAATCTAGCAGCTGCATACACGTACCTGTGAAATATGACCCAGGTTGTGCCTGCATGTGGCATGTCAACCCCTAGATGAATGGGTTATGGCCCATGCACACCCACACTGGCCTCCCCATAGCCCAACTATGACAAGCCCGCTGAGGTCATCCACTGTGAAATACACCTTTGGGAGAGTCATATCCCAGTAATCTCTGTAGCGAGTCACTGTCCCCACACTGCACTGGTGGGTGGAGTGCTTGACATCTTCTCCTCCTTAGTGCCATGAGGGAGAGCAGCCTCTCCATCTGGCATATGCATACACTAATGGTGCAGTGCACAACCCTATGCACCAACCTTGGCACCTCCCAGTGGGTGATAAAATCACCACCTCTGAAACTGCTTCCAGAGGGTACCACTACACTAGCTTCTGGGGCAGAGCTACATGAGGGCACAGGTGGCACAGGGGCAGCAGATGCAGCACTGCTAGGTTGGCACCCATGTGTGCTGGGCATTGGTGCTAGAGCCGGTGGAATGGGAACAGGCTGATCCAATGGGGCTGGCCTACCTTGTTGTGTTTTGTAGCACTTAGTGTTGTAGTACACATAAATGACATGGAGACATTTTGACGACACATAATAGAAGATAAAAAAAAAGCGAGATAAGGGAGTTGTTAAGAGAAAAAAAGAGAGAGAAAATTAGTACCATCATATGTGTCATACAATGCAAAAACACAATTATGCAACTCTTTTATCTGAAGTATGGCATTTAAGTATAAGTCCTAACAGATACAAATTATAATGGAGATTGCTGAAAGTAATTGTTGAAATGTGCATATATTGCACATATGCATGTTCCAAGTATACAGATTACAGTTTACAGCAGGGCATTTGTGAAACTGGCAATAGAGTTTTTAATGTAATGTAATATTATTAAACAAGTAATAATGTTATATAGTTGTGAATAGTGGTATTTGAACCCACAACCTCTGACTACAGTCTAATCATTGACTCCTACAATTGTTTTTTGCTACAGAGTAATGCATGCATACTTGCTTTTACAGTTGGGATATGCATGCTCAATTTGATACAACTGTATAAAAGACCCAAAAAGTTGTCTTTAACCTTTTAAGCTATAATCACACTTCTCTTCTGCTGCATACATACCTCTTGCTTCCCTCAGTCTCTTCATTCGAGCAATATGAGCCTGTCTAATGAACTCATGCTCGGTGGCAGCTGTGGAAAGAACAGAAGAGCATTATGTATACCAGGCTTGCCTATATTTAGCTTTCTACATCTTATAAGTACTCTGTTATTGCCATACCTACACAGCTGAGGGATGTCTGCAGTCTCAAATGCACACAACTAAGGGTTGAGAGTATCCCTTTTATCCCTCTGTAGGTCATTAAAATGATGACTACACTGCTCTCCAGTGTGTGAGAATGGATACCAGTGGCACTGGATACAGTCTGGGCCAAATTATTCCACACCTCAGACTTGTACTAGGAGCCAGAATAGCCCCCTGCAGAAGCCTTTGGCTGTGGCACATTAACAGGCGTCCAATAAGTATGCTGGACTCCTGGACACCTCACCTCTGTGCCCTAAACTGGGCAACTTCCCCTCTAAATACCAGACATGTCTACCAGCTGAATTAGAACAATGGAAACTGACAAATTTCCTCCAATTCCAGTTATTGTATTTACTGTTAAAGAGCAAACCCAGTTAATGATGCCAACCACAGTTGTGTGATGTTAAGCAGCGAGAAGCAGTGCTAAGCAGTGAGGAATTAAATAATTTAAGCTGGAAGGCTAATGTGACACTTGGCTTTAGTTTGAGGGGTGTCTACTGATGTAGCCTGAAAATATATATCGGAACTTGAAAGATAACTGTCAGGCGAGTTAAGTTTGCAGACATGTACTGGGGTCATAAATGTGATGACCTGATGCGTTTGTTTTTTGCCTTTATAGACTTTGGAAAATTTAGTTTTGTACTGTGAGATCCAAATCTAGGCATAAGGGACAAAACATTTTCTGCACAGTACTGATTTTCCATATTTGCCACAGAAAAAGTGCTTTCAGACATAGTCAGGAATCATACATAAATACAGGTGACAGTTTGAGCTGTTACACATGTATGTGTGTGACCTGACAAGGTTATTGGATATAAATCCAGCTGTGTATGTGTCTCATGAAATTGGGAAGGCCATGCATGTGCAAATAACAGAATTATATTTATAGAAATATAGTAGACAGTATACCTTCAGTCATACATCTAAAAATACAATAATGGTATCTCATCCCTAGTACATATAATTCATATCATCTCCACTATTTTAAGTATTATAAATGAGAGTGAATAAAATGGGAAGTGGAAAAATAATAATAGTGTATGGAATGTCCTGTATTAGAACCTAGGACCACATGTATGTAGTCATATCCTTACACCTGTCGCCCCAAGAATATTGAAATTGCACTTCTATATTTTTCAGTTCCTTGCTATAAACTGCACTGTCACAATGGTAATAATAGATAGCACACCCTGTACTAGAATGGAGGACCATCTGTACTCCAGCCCTACACTTACACCTGCTGCCACAGGACTAGTTACATGACATTTCCTAATTTCATAATCATCGTGTTTGCATGGTACCCAACAGAATTAATCGAATGTATCCAGTTTCAATTATTGGCTGTCTATATTCTGTCTGCAGATGTTCTATCTGCCTCCTGGGTGGACCACTAGTGCAGTTTGCACACTTCAGCTCTTTGTGCAAATGAGATTAGCACAGACAAACCTGACATTCATTTTCTCCATTTGTCATGTGTGCCTGTAGCTGCTCATCATTCAAACACTGGCTCTGAAAAAATAAAAGACAGGTAAAAGTAGTTGAAATGAGGAAAAGCAATCTATGACATACACACTACAAAATATTAGTACTCATGAAATATTTCTACATATATCTGGATTTGAACTCTCACTCCAATGAGCCTTCAGGTCACAGTAAGGGTTAGCCCTTTGTACCACACAAACACCTTTGCAGCAAGGAACTGAAATCATTCTGCATACAAGCAAATGCAACATCATCTACAGTAGTATGAAACAATGTAACTGTTATCTGTGCATTTATTAATTTTGGATGTAGTGCTCTGAGTGATCACACAACCAGTTATGAGTATTGATTGAAAATATGCAGCTCTGTCTTGCCTCTCTGTGTTTGTTGCCAATTTATGTCTTACCTGACCAATTAAATGAAACATGCAGTCTGCATAGCCAGCCTTAGGCATAGGCCAATTAGGCAAATGGCTAGGGCACTGCTGAAGAAGGGACACTTTTCCAGGAATCTGGATGGGATAGGTAAGCCAGGATGGGGGCACCAGATGGTTTTGGGGGGCACTGTGGAGACCTTTTACTTAGGGTACCAGTTGACCAAAGGCTGGCCCTGGCAGTCTGTAAGCCATTCTATATCATTGTCCTTCAAATGTGGTAGGATATTACATTTCAATAATATAATATACAGTTCTCAACAAATGAAGTGGAGGTTAGGTGGTAATGAACATAACCTGTGAATTGTGTGCTACATACTAACATTTCCAACCCTGACACAATTACATCTAACACTTTGCAAGTCTAAACTGACACACCCACTGGATGTAGGCCAGTCTGCATTGCTGTTGTGGTTTGCTTCTCCCTACCAATAATCATTCACAGTTACAATCCATTAAAAACAAACACTGAGAGAATGCCTGCACTATGTTGACATCTCATGTACGGATTCAAGTATTTGGGATTCAGCAATTCTTATGCATTCATACCTCATTTTCATCTTGAACGTGCTGACAGCCCTGCATCTACACCATAAAAAGGTAACCATGTAACTAGGGAAAGTGAAGGTGAGGAGGCTTGTTTATGCGGAAAACACAGAAAAGAAGCTATTACTGTGTGATATATCTGCACAAAAGATTATTGCACTTGAGAAGGTATGCTTGCAGATTGTCAGATATATACAGCTTATGCGGAAATGTAATTAAGAAAAATCTGTTTAATAGTTTTATATATATAAATCTATATATGTTTTGAGTAACAAAAATGCTACTACACTTTTATCTGTATGCATTACTTAGAAGCGTAATGATGGCATGGGCATTTTTGTTAGGGCATTTCATAAGAATACATGAGTGGCAATACCTCAACTTGAAATGTTCTGTGTTACATCTGTCAATATGTTTCAGGGACAGGTCATTTGATATCACTTTTAACATTTCAAAGATGGTTTGTTAGCAAAATGTATCACTTGCCTGTTCTTTGGGGGTGGGGGAGCAAAGCTTCATTTCTGTTATGGCGCAAACAAGGATATGTTGCTATTGTTACTCTCCTTTTTTGCACCCAACCCGTTGTTCATATTTCATTTCTCTTGACTTTTTTATGTTTCTCCAGTGGGTAATACTGAAATGCTTGCTCTTCTGTTTTATCTGAGAGCAGTTATTTTGTAGTTATGTGATAGTTGTGTGTATTTCCTTTCTATTTTCTTTTAGGGCACCTAGGAATATGCCACCCAGTTGTCTCAATCCATGAAAAACACCCTTCACTGACCCTTAAAAGCAGGTCATTGTCGATGCTTTTAGACAACATGGTGCCTTCGTGCTTAAGAGGCGAACATGAAGATATGGCAGGCAGAAGGCAAATTTGGCAGCAGATAGTTGAAGATGTTAACACAATAAGGGACCACAACAGGACATATGATCACATGCACCATAGGTGTACTGACATAATTTCATCTGCATGTGGGACAGCAGCTGCAGTGGCCCATGATCAGATGGGTACCTAGGGGGTCTACAAGACAGGGACCACTAACAGCAAATGTAGAGTTCCTGTCCAATGTCAGGGATCCAGATGTCTCCCAAGAGTGCAGATCAGCATGTCCTTGACACTGGTAATACTGTTTCAGGGACAGCAAGCATGTCCCAGGAGGAATTTCCAGGTAAGCTTTTGTATCTGCATTGTTAAATATTGTTGTATAGTACAACAATTTAAATAATATGTTATTTCTGTTTCACAAGACATTTTTTTGTGGAGGGCTTGAAGATTACTACAGTTGATAACACATTTTCTTATTGATTACATGCCCTTAGGTTGGACTTGTCATCCAATTTTTTGTTGAAAGTACAGTTAATGGACATTTAAAGGTGTAAAAGTATTACCCCCTATGTTACTGTTAATTGTGATGATGTTGCCCTTACCTTTTGCTTAACTTCTTCCAGGAGCCTATTGCATAGGTAGCATACCATCATCTGCACATGGTAAGCCAAACATTTTATGTCAGTTCTGCTGAACAATTCAAAGCAATAGTTTAGTGTGTGATTGTGATCTCGATGATAGTGGCCAAACAGAGGCACAGTCAGGGGGGTGCAGAGGTTGAATCTGACACTGAGGTTGACATATATCTACCTCCTGAAATTCCACCGGACACAGCCAGTAGACCTATGCCTACCCATTGCAGTGAGCCCTCAGATATTGGACAGGTGGATGGCAAGACAAGTGATCTGAGAAGTGTCATTGTTGCAAATTCAATGCCTGTTGACTCTGGCTGTAGCCAAAGTGTGGGTGAGGTGCCATGCAGGAGGATTTTTAGGGTTGCTCGGAGGAGGCCTGCTGTCCGTCCTTTACCTGATCCAGGTGTCTCTTCCCATGCCACTCATTGTATATTTAGGGCTATCATGGAAACACAGACTTGTTCCTATAGATGCACCAGACAAATGCTTAGGGTTGTAGATGTGGTGGAGGCTGACATGTGTTACTGTCTCCTTTGTGCTGCCAATTCAATGGATCGAATGAATGACACATTAGAATGGCAGTGTCTGTGAAGGAATGTCTGCTGGGAGGGGGACGACATTCTTGTAGGCATAGGTCAGCCACATAATCTGCTGTTAGTCAACATGATCATGCCTGATCACCTTCCCATAGTGGCAGTATTTCCACTACTCCATCATTGGTTGAGCTGTTCACACCCAAGCATAGCAGGCCATGGTCCTGGGCATCCTCATGCAGAAAGCTTGTCCATCGGTGCATTTGACCAGGGATGTGGACATCCCAGTGCAACTGCTGGCAGAGTCAGTTCTCGTTTTTGGGGATGAGAACAATGAACTGCCACCTCCACCAGGCATGGTTCACACCTGTCCAACATACCAAGACACAGATCTAGCATAGAGCTTGGCTGTGTTCATGGAGACACTTACCCACCAATTTCACTCAGAGAACTGATACAGGCACACACATAACAGTTACAACTAATTTTGTCTCACTCGGCATTTGTTGCTTTAAATTTATGGCTGCTTCTCTTTCTTACTCACACACACTCAGTGACATTTTGTGTTAGCCTAGGCTTCCTGCCCCCACACACACACACACACACACATACACACAACACCCTGAGGTGATGAAAACTGTGACATACCCCTGTTTTTATCTTTTGGATTCAAGGATACACAAGCTTTGTGTCTGATGCTCAGGGTGCATAGCTGGACTTTGCGCTTAGTTTGCCTGCATTTGTGATGTTGAATTGATAATTTCACCTTTGAGATATATTGTTCTTAGAAAGTTAAACAGTTGATAGCATCAAAACTTTTCTATCTCTATAGTTAATGATCTTGTGAGGGTTGTCTGAAACTACAATGTGTATTATTACTTTCTAACTTCTCCTTTATTGATTTTCCAGTACAAATGTATCGTGCTAAACTGAGGGCATGCATTGACCATCATTAATTTTGAGAGGTATGACTGTGTGAATCTTTGATGCCTGAGGCCTACTACTTAATAATGGACACATATAAGTCAAATAAGTCTCTACTGTCACATGTTAAGGTCATTTCTATATAAATGTCCCACCTTTTACTTGCTTACTCTACCAAGTAACAACATACAAGGATATGACAGTCATTCATATTATTACACAATACACTCCAGGTTCAGCACTTACCTTGTAATTCCAGTGGTTGCAATATTTTTAGTTCAAAGGTGACTACATCTGATGCAAAGCAGTACACAGCGAATACATGGGTGGGTAAAAGTTGTGAGAGTTGCCTGGCATCAGCATTACTAAATGTATGTGCATAGGAAGAAGGTTTTGGGCCCTTAGGTTTTGAATGAGTGTGCTATGCATTGTCTGTTAGTCAATGCAAGGGCATATTGAGAACACCTATATCTGTCTGCACCCAAAGCAGCTGCTGCTACCCCCTCTGAGTCCTCAACTGCATGTGACTGTGGTGATCTGACATTGGTGGTGGGATGTGTGACCCTTCCTTTGTTGATCCTACTGAAGCCTTTTTCTCAGAGTGATTTTGTGTAGCATGTCACAAGCTGTGAATATTTCAGTACATGTCATTGGATCATAATGCAGGACTCTCCCAGATGTATCTAGGCACTGGAACTACAACCAAACACATGCTCTATGATATTTCTGGTTTGAGCATGTGCCTCGTTATCGTGTTCTTCAGCGGGTGTGTGTGTGTGTGTGTGTGTGTGTGTGTGTGCATTTCTGATGTGAGTCATCAGCCATGGTTCCAGTGCATGACCTGCATCCCCCAATAAATGACCCTGTGGGATATCCCCCTAGTGAACATCTGATACATTTGGAAGGTGTGCCATATAATGAGAGTCATGGTAACTGCCTGGGTTGTCAGCTGACACATTCAAGATGATTGCCTTGACATTACATGTAACTTGGCAGGTAATAGAATGGAAGCCCTTTCTATTAATGGACAGCCTTCCCTGTTCCCTGGGTGGAGCCTTAATTTCTGCATGTATGCAAATTATGGCACCCAATACTTCAGGGCAGTGTGCTACAGGGTAGAACTCCTGTATATTTCTGGCCCTATCCTCAGGAGTACGGGGAAAATATATGTGGTAACTAGCATGTTGGAGCATAGCAATCAGGAATTGATGGAGGATCCTGGATGCTGATGCCTGTGACATCCCCAGCATGTCCCCTGTTGGTCTCTGAAACGTACCTATACCTAAAATTCTAAGTGCTGCACACACCTTTATCTCCACTGGGATGGATTCCCCACAGTTTTCCCTACCTCTGAGGTGAAGATAACAGAGGTTCCAGAGTTCCTGTAGTGTGTGTCTATCCATCCTGTAGCACTCTATAATTTCCACATCATTGTAGATTATGATATGTTATCCAGGTTCTGAAAATGCTTCTCCTTCTTGGCCTTGGTCTATTGTTAGTAGCAGCAGTAGCATAGACTTCAGCCTGTTGCACATACACATGAATTAAAGCAACAGCGGCCCCTAACATCGTTTCTGTGTAGACTCCTTTCCATGGCTGTATTCCAGTAGGTTTTGGAATTCACAGGGAAAACCAGCATGGAGTCTACACAGTTGCTTTCTAGCTTGTTGAATAGCTCCTCCATCTTGGATTGGTTAATTAACATACAATTCAGCTGCTTATTCTGTAGTTTGCATTCCTTGATTGTGCAGCTCTACACACCATGTAGAGCCTCTTATTGAATCCAAGACAGTGTGCTACCATTTGTGAAACACACTGCAATATGCACACAGTGGAAATGGACGTTGTAGGCTTTATTGAATCTGGGTGGTAGTCTACTTTGCATTAAAATGGTTATCACAATAATTCCATTCACAGAGTCATACAGCACTATATTAAATAAAATGATTTGATACCATCTGACATGACTGGGGGAAACAACATAATGAAATACAAGAGGCCAGAGCATGACCTACATGTCTTTTTTCTTGCTGCTTGAATATTGCACTCAACTGGACCTGCATATTCACCGTGGCATGAGTGCAGAGGATAATTAAGCTACACTTTTTTCTGTTTTAGTTACAAAGCCTGGGTAAACCTATATAATTTACTTAAATCTTAAAATTTGTGTTCAACAAAATTAAACATTTATGTGCAGCCATATATAAGCATAGCAATAATTCATTGTTATTGTCTGAATCGTTTAGTATATATTTTGCTTTGAATGTTAAATGGTTCTTAAGAAAGTATCATTATATTAATATTAATATTTGGTACAATGGTTGCAGTTTTTAACTCAGTGACTCCATTCATAAAATAATGTGTTATACATTATTTCATGTTATGAGCACATTTCTTCATTTTGTTTATGAAGAGTTTCATTAGTTTTTTTTTTCCCACTGGACTGAAATGTAGCATCTATCTTATGTTTGCAGTAATAAGCATCGTAATCTTTGCTATTTAACTTACAGTTCTAGCTGCAAAACAAGACCATCCTCAACAGGGGTCTCCTCAGGTACACCAAATACTATCTCTGAGGATCCACATGGTTGAAGTTTTAGATATATGAACACAGTTTAAGACTCGACTTCTGTATTGTTATATTACATGATACTGCATTTATGCAATGACAGAAGGATGAATATAGCCTATCTAGTCAAGCTGTTGAGTTCAGTAAACAGTGTGCTTTCCATCCATATCTTTTTACCATCTATTTCATTTTTGACCTTTCCCATGTCCTCTTGAATTTCTGCATGGATTCCCTTTCCACTCCCATGACAGTTAGTATGATTCATGGATCTATAAATTGCTTTATAAAATACTATCACACTTCCAGTGTATATCATGTTGCTACACAGTCGCTGTTCTCTGCCAATCCTTATCCATTCTGTTCATTATAGAATAATCTTGTCATCCCATATCATGTCCCTTCTGTCTCTGCAGGATTTAATGATAAGAGCTACAGCGTCTCTATCCTCTGGTCATAGTCGTTTCATCTGCTTCACACATCTTTTACAAACCTTTTGTGTGGACTGCTTCCAGCAGCCTGATGGGTTTTTTCAGCTGCATGAAATGGTATGGTTCAGGACCTGATGAAGTGAAACCAAGCCTTCTTTCTTTCCTTTTTTCTTTCTTTAATCTGACCCTCCCCCTTCCCAGAATGCACTGCAGCATTCTATTTACTGATGATACACTCTTGTCATTCTCCTCACTCTTCCCCTATTCCTGTATAACAGGTACAATCAATTAATTCAGATCCCTTTCCTCTTTTTCACCATCCATTCAACTTGCCCAAGCTTCGCACCAAGGTGTTTAGGCCTATATGCAATACTTTGTCTATCATGAAGTATAAATGCTATTTCCTACCCAACTGGTGATTTTTTTTTTAAATGTTTATGAGAAACATTCACTCATCTTCTATTGCCGTACCGATATTTGAGTGATAAAAAGAGAATGATCCGGCTCTATCTTCTCTCAAATACTCCTGAGAAGAGCACACCGGAGTGTGATGGTCATGTGACTAACCACTGCACTTCTCCAGTGATAATGCAGTTTATTTTTGTGCTTGTTCTTCTCACCATGACCTTATGTGTGATACCCTTGAAGCATGATACAGTCTAGTTTCTCATTCTCGGTGCTACCCACAACATATTCAGATTTACGTAGCATTTGCATCTGTGGGTCTGAGTAAAAGTCTCTTAAAGTAATTTATATAGAATGAATATAATTTTACACATCTGTTTTACATTGTTCTCATAACCCTGTCATAAAAAGTAATCAAGCTCATATATTAGCACCTTCTAGTAATTAAACCATGCTCCTTTTGTCGAGGAAACTATCATACTTAGCAAGAAATCAGTCTCCATAACTTTGCCTGCCTTTGCATTTAGGTTAATTAACAAACAGTTTCTAGGATATTTTCTGCTCCCCCACTTACACCATTCTTGCTATCATCCTGTCTTCAAGCACTTTTCTGTCTTCATGCACTTCTGCAGTAGTCAATGATTTGTTCAATAGCAATATTAGTGGATCAGTCACTAAGTAAAGCCGACTCCTGGAGACTGTGGAAGGCAGCCCATCTGGTTAGTCTTCTCTTCTCTTCTCTTCTCTTCTCTTCTCTTCTCTTCTCTTCTCTTCTCTTCTCTTCTCTTCTCTTCTCTTCTCTTCTCTTCTCTTCTCTCCTCTCCTCTCCTCTCCTCTCCTCTCCTCTTCTCTTCTCTTCTCCCTACCTCTTTATCTTGATTGCTGTCTAATGATCTTCCTTTTCTGCCGCTCATCATTTCCAGAATGGCATCTTCCCTTATTTCCTCCTTTTGATAAGAGAGGTTTAGTACCTCAACTATGTTTCAGTTGGGGAACTAAGGCAATCTTGATGAGGCCACACACCACCATAGATAAAAATAGTAAAACACTTTGACTCTACTATCTAGCTTGGTAGATGCTGGCAGTCATCTATTATAGCTAGTGTATCAGTATGGCCATTCATTGCTGGGTTTGATCATCCATTGTGTTGAGGAATTACCTTAGCTGTCATTCCTGGACAATAGTATTGCCCATCCAATTTAGTTAGCATTTTGTCATGGTCATCATCTTTTATAATACAAATGTCTTATAAATGGTACTTAACTGTCAAGTAATTGAAGCACTATGAGCTGGGTCCATGTATTTTCTCCAACTGCAAATTTCACATCAGCTGTATACAGTAAAGGACCACACATCATGCATTTAACTTAGTTGCCACTCAAGATTCTTATTTACTTATTTTTTAATTTATTTATTTATTTACTTGTCTGTTTGTTTATTTATGTATGTATGTATTTATTTATTTATTTATTTATTCATTATCATTTGTTAACCAGGTTGGTCCAACTGAGCCAAAGGCCCATTTTCAATGGAGACCCAAGGAGAAAAGCTCCAATTACAATTACAGACATTCAAAAAAAAAACAGTAATTACTACAAAGACTAAAAATTACAATAGTAACATTGACATGAAACGTTTCCCTAAATTAAATAAACAAAGACAAAACATTTAAATATAAGTTTCAAAAAATCCAATACAATAGAGGCAAGATAAACCCTGAGTTAGAATATTTACAAGAAATTGATTGTAGATATACTGTAAATTAGAGTGTTAGAAGAGCAAGAAAGAAAGGTGGATAAAAGCGAAAAAAAATTAAAGTAATCAAAAGTAGAATTTAGGAAAGCAACTAATAAGCATTTCATTCATATTGGAAACCCTATTGCACTTATCTCCTACCATTTACTTTTATTTCATTTAATAAACTATTCTTTATTGCTGTTATTCCAGATTTAACGTATTTACAATAGTGGCACATGCTTATGAGACATAGCCTCATTCAGTTTTATATACATGTCACTGTAGTTTTGCAATGTAACAGCTTCCATCTTGATTTTATGGTGCAGTTCCTATACTGACTTAGCTATATAAGTCTAAACTTCCTGAAAGTCTACCAAGGTAGTTATCGATGCTTTAGAATAATATCCTATAGATTAATCACATAGATGTAAGTTAATGTAACACACATTTCGTCATCTGGGTTGAAACCTGAATGTATCACTTTTCTAACTAATTTGCATGAGCCAGCCCTATTCTAAAAAAAAAAAAAAATCTATAAAATTCCCTTATATGCCAATATCTCATTCCTGCATTATATGCCTTTGTGTTAGTGTTCTCTATTCATCTTAAAATCGTATTACGGTTCACCATGCCTCTTTATTTATAAAAGTGGTGTTCTGTATCCTCAATCCCAAATCCAGAAGCAGTTTTTATGTCCACTAAATTGTCCTACAACAACTTAGAGCTGAAAACCTCACCTCACCTTTTCTGATCACTCCTCCCTTAACTACATTTCCTACCTTCACCTTCCTCTTATTTACTCCTTACAACTTTAAGTGATGTCCAAATCTCATATCCATTTTGTCATCCAATCATTTATTTAAGCTTAAAACTGTTATACTAAGCCCCAAGGCAACAGCTTTTCAAAGCATAATGTCTGATTCATCCAGTGCACAGCAGTCTACACACTTTTAGCAATTTTTGAAAAGTCACTCACTTCACTAATAGGTTCATAGGTTCATACTAGGCTATCTGCCCTAGGGCATTTATAAGCCTAGCCAGAGTGTGTATGGCTTTCGCCACCCATTTTAAATTAATTTTGCTATGCCCTTTTTCGAGGTTAGTATACTGCGCTTCTGTCTAACAGTGACACAGAAGTGATACCCGGGGTAAACCTACGATCTCCCATCCACTCATCAAGATTCCTCTTGAAGAGAGTCAATGAGGGACTCTGCCTAACCTGGACTGGGATTTTATTCCAGAGTGAAGGGAGCCTCTGGGTTATGAATCTGTCCCTCCAGCATGTCCTATTTATTTCAGTGCTGAGGTTTAAGTCCCTCGAGTGCGTAGCTCGATGGGATTTGGATTTTCTGAGGTGCAGCATGTCCATTAATTCTGGGTTGGACATGGCTTTATAAGTCAGGCACAGATCGCCTCTGAGCAGGCGGTATGCCACTGAGTAGAGCTGGAGTTTCTTTAACCCGGCAGCATACGGCATCTGTTTGAGCCCCTTGATCCTCTTGGTGAGGTACTTTTGGGGTCTTTCCAGTTGTTGAAGGTGTCAGGTAAGGTACATCCCAAAAGGGGCATTGTACTCAATTATGGGCCTGATGAGGGATGAGTAAAGAGGCACGATGACCTCCCCTGATCTAGATGTGAATCCCTTCATGATTAGGTGGGCTATATAAAATGTTTTTCTAACCACTTTGGCCACGTGGTTGTCAAATGAGAGATTGCTATCAACTTGGGTCCCCAGGTCCCTAATTACTTCTTTTGTACTTAATGGATTACCACCTATGTGGTAATTTGTGGGCACTTTGTTTTGCCAAAGGGATGACTATACACTTTTTGGCATTTAGCTTGAGGCCATGGCTCTGGCACCAGTTGTCTGTTTCTATGAGGCCCTTTTGGAGGATGCTTGTGTCAGCTGGAGAGTCTATTATGGTGCCCAGTTTGCAGTCATCTGTGAACTTGGTCAGCCACAGTCCTTCCATGTTGGCCTGTACCTCCGAGAAATATATACCGAACAAGAGAAGTCCCAAGACTGAGCCTTGTGGGATGCCACTTGTAACTGGTTTGGAGTCTGACATGGCTCCAGCTATTCTAACCATGTGGGTTCTGTCCTTGAGCCAGTTTGCAACCCATCTAGTGACATAGGGGTTTATATTTAAGCTGGTGAGCTTATCTATAATGCCGAGTGGGGTATTGTATTGAAGGCTTTTGCGAGGTCCAGGTAGGCTGTGTGGACCACCTTCCCCTTGTCAATGGCCTTGGTGACTGTTTCAAAGAAATTGACCAGGTTTAAGAGGCAGGATCTGCCCTTAACAAAGCCGAACTGGGTAGGATCCAGTGTCTGTAGGTCCCCAATATCTTTATTTATAAGGTCCATGATGATCCTTTCCATAGCTTTGCAGACCAAGCTAGTGAGACTTATGGGGCGATAGTTTCCAGGATCCGTTGAGGCACCACCTTTGTGGAGAGGGACCACTGTTGCTGTACGCAACTCTTTGGGTACATATCCTGTAGTAAGGCTGAGATTGAACAGTAGTTTTAGGTTTGGGTTTAGCTCTTCTTGGAGTTCATGTAGGACGCAGCCCGGGACACCGTCTGGTCCCATTGATGCTGTGTTTCTTGCTTTGGAGAGGGCAGCTCTTACCTGAGCATCTGAGATGTCAGGGGCAGCACCCAGCTGGGATAGATATTAGCCCTTTTAGTGGGGAGGGGAAGTTTGCGCTGAACCTGTCAGCTAGGATGTTGGCAATGTCTGTGGGTTCGGTGTATTTTTTGTCATTTTGGACTAATTCTGAGCATATCTGGGAATTTCCACCCAGGTTCCTAACATAACTAAAGAAAGCCTTGTGATTATCCTTAGTGTCCTGTGCAATTTTCTCTCGAAGCTGGCCTTAGACGATTTTATGAGTGCCCGTAGTTTTTTGCTAATACTGATCAGAGATGCCTTCCCTTTTTGGGATTTTGCTCTGTCATGTAGTAGCTTCCTCCTTCTATTGTATAGTTTGTTTATGGCTGGGGTCCACCAGACAGGACGTCTGCCTTTGGAGGATTGGGTCTTGGTTTTATTTGGGATTGCATGATCCATGCATTCCTGAAGGTGTTCATAGAATGCGTTTATAAATGATTTTGTGGTCTGGGCCGTATTATCCAGAGGCCCGGGGGCTTTGAAGGATTCCAGCTCGGTTTTGAGGAGTGTGAAATTTGCTTTAGAGAAGTTTTTCACTGTGGTTTTCTGGGCATGGGGTGGGGTCGGGATGTGAATATCCAGCGAGATTAGTTTATGGTCTGATCTTACCAGTGAGGGATACACTTCTGGTCTGGAGCATAGAGTCCCCATGTTGGTGATGATCAGGTCCAGTATGTTTTCCCCTCTTGTGGGAGTGGTAACAAGTTGTTCCATAGCATTTGAGTTTATAAATTCTAGGAACCTTTGGGCTAGGGTGTTGGAGCTAGAGTAATGCTCCCAGTCTATGGTTGGGTAGTTGAAGTCACCCAATATAATGGTGTTTGGAGAGACCTTCATATTTTCCAGTGTTCTCAGGAAGGCCGAATGGGGTTCCTGGGTTTGGGAGGGTGGTCTGTAGCAGGCTATAAACTGGAAGGCAGTTTTACCCACTGTTAGTTGCACATGGATAGTCTCTGATGCTTCGTGCTGTGCCACCAACCTGGAGGTGTGGGTATCTTTGACGAATATTGATACTCCCCTCCTTTTGTGGTTCGGTCCAAGTTTTGGGGCCAAAAGCATGGTATGAGGTATAACCTGGTAGTGCTGGGGTGCTCTCGAGAGCCTTGAACCAGGTTTCTGTTACTGCACAGATATCAATGTTCTCCATGCTAAGGAGAGTTTCGATGCGTGCATCTTCAGGTTTAGACTTCTGGCGTTGAGTAGCATTACTCTTAGTTTCTTATCCCTTGTGATACCTATGGAGGTGGGTTTATCTTTTGAGCCTTGCCTAAAAAGGCACTATGGGGTAGCAAGAGCCTTTGCCAATATCCGAAAGCCCAGGGGTGACAGGTGCAAGCCGTCCCTAGCGAAGCATCGTGGCTTGTCGAGCATGTCATCCCAGGCTGACAGGCATTGGATCCCCTTTGAATGACACCAATACTTAAGCCAATTGTTGAAATTGATAATCTTGTCTTCATACTGTGGCATCATTCTTGGTGAGGGTAAGATGCTACTCAAGGTCAGGGTCATACCGGCCTGGGCTACATGCCCAGAGAGCTCCTCTATGTCTCTTTTCATGTAGTCCAGGGAGGTATGTCTCAGGTCATTCACACCAGCATGGACAATGACTGAGTCATATTTGTACTTGCCTTGGAGTGACCTGAGTGCTTGTGTTATGTGGCGGATTTTAGCACCCGATAGGCAGCTCACCGTGACCTTCTCCTTGTTCAGCCTGGTGAGCAGGACGTCAGTGTGCCTGATGATAGAGTCACCTATTACAAGTGTATCAGGTATGTTGTTTAGCCTTAAGGGCTGTGACTGTTCGGCACACTGGCTTTGTGAGCTATGTGTTGCATGTGTTTTGTTTTAGGGTAGCAGTTGCTTGGGTGTCTGCTTTGGAGGTCTTTGCTGCTTAGGCAGATTTTTATTTAGAGCCTCCAAGTATGTTTTTGTGTGTTTATGCGTTTGGTGTGCTGTCGTGGTAGGTCTATGTGAGACTGGAATTGTAGTGAGTGTGGTTTCCTTCTCCTCCTGACTGGTTATGCCAGTACTGAGTTGAGAGAGCTTAGCCTCCAGTTTGGCTATATGGTTGCATCTCTCACATGTGTTGGAATTTGTTGGGAGGAGGAGAGGGTTGTCTGTGTACATTAGGCAGTTGTAACATTGCCTCAAGATTCCCAGGTTCACCAGCTGGACCGGAGAGGAGATTGACAACTGACCTTTGGACATGCTAGAATAGTATTGGGAATTCCTTTATAATTGAAAAAAAAAGGGCCAATGGGGAACAAGTTACTCAAGGGGAGTTTGTGAGGGTGTAGTGCTTTTAATTTTTAGTGCTGACTTATATAATTGCTTTAGTGAGCAAGTGCTAGGCTTTAGCATAGGAATAGGGTGTTTATTATGAGAACTAGATCAGTTCCAGGGCTCAAACCCAAATAAGCGGCGCTGCTCGATGAAGCGCTATGCACAAAATCACGCAAAACAGCTACAGCGGGTTTTATACAGGCGGACTTGAAAGAGCTAGAAATTGGCCCAAAACAGCCAACAGACTACCAGATTCCTGTGCTGGGAACACTCCTCCAGAGACAGATAGCCTGCTCCAAGCTCCACACTGCCACTGGTGAACAAAGAAGCCTCCCTCTATCCAAGAAAGGAAATGGCAACACAGGAACTTTCCAAAAGTCCAGAATACAGCAAAGCCTGTATTTGGACTACTCTAAGTCAGGAAAGATGGGAAACAAGGATAACTTTTTTTTTTCTTTTTTGCAACAAACAGCAGGAAATTGCAATAAATATGTAACACAGGCTAGCGCACTTGAGTGTGTAGCCTCAACAAGTAAATGCAACAAACAGGACAAACTTTAAAAGTGCAGGTGCAAAAACAACTTTAGACAGTGTAAAACAGTTGAAGAAGCAGAAATATTTGCAGTTTAGCTAGATCGGACAGTCGCCCAGGTAGTAGCAGGAAAAAACACTTTTATCAGGTTAGCAGTCGCTCTTTTAGCCTCTCTGCTGCTAGCACCACTCTGCAGGACCACGAGGAGCTTGGCTGAGTAGTAACAAGTGCAAAAACCTCGCAAAAGCGGGTTTTATACAGGGGGATTTGAAAGAGCTAAAAATTGGTCCAAAATGGCCAATAGACTACCAGATTCTTGTGCTGGGAACACTCCTCCAGGGATAGATAGGCTGCTCTAAGTTCCCCACTGCCACTGGTGAACAAAGAAATCTCCCTCTATCCAAGAAAGGAAATGGACAACACAGGAAATTTCCAAAAGTCCAGAATACAGCAAAGCCTGTATTTGGACTACTCTAGGTCAGGAAAGACGGGAAACAAGGATAATAATTTTTTTGTTTTCTTTTTTCAACAAATAGCAGGAAAATGCAGTAAATATGTGACACAGGCTAGCGTGCTTGAGTGTGTAGCCTCAACAGGTAAATGCAAAAACAGGACAAACTTTAAATTACAAGCGCAAAAGTGCGCTAAAGCTGGCTTTAAAGCAGGGGGTTAGAAAGAGATAGGAAATGGCCCAAAACGGCCCATAAGCTACAGGTCACTGGGCTGGAACCACTCCTCAAGGGACAGATAGGCTGCTCAGAGCTCCCCACTCTCACTGGTGAACAAAGAAGCTTCCTCCTATCCAAATAAGGATATGGGCAACACAGGAACTATGACACAGCCCAGAGATCAGCAATACCTGAAGACTGGACTATTCTAGTTCAGTAAAGGCGGGAAACAAGGAATTTTTTTTTTTTTTTTTTTTTTTTTACAAAGTAGCAGAAATTAGGTACAGAAACACAGTAAATGCTTTAATTCGGCTAGCACACTTGAGTGTGTAGCCTACCAATTAAACTAAGCAAAAACAAACTTTAAAAGTGCAAAAAAACCTCAGAAATAAAGGCAGAAATGCAATAAAACAACTTTACAGAGCTTATTTAGTAAAAGAAACAGAAAAGTCTATATATACAGAAAAGCAGCTAAAACACACAAACACTTCAGATGCAGTGCAACCTAGAGCACTTGAGTTGTAGCAATATTAAGGCTATTACAGTTATAATAAATGCTCTGAAATATACTGTATAATTCCAAAATGTTTGAGAAGCACAGTCAGAACACAAGGAGGTTCAGGCAAAAAAAAAAAAAAGTTTTGTTTTACTTTTTGAAAGGGAAAAAGGAGGAACAGAAGGTCTATTAAATGTTTTCTCTGTATTAGGCAGAATGAGCTAATGACACTAGACTGGGAGGAGTGTCACAGTAGGGGTGGGCAACTGCAAAGCCACCAAGTATAAGAGCAAGCCACCAACAGGGAGGGTGGGACAAAATAGCCTACAGCCAGCAAGCACTAGAGACACAAGTTTTTTAAACAGATAAGGATTTGTAAAGATACAGAATAGACAAAGTGCTATATATATATATTAAATTTTAAAAACAGTAATCTGTAAAAATAATCAAAAAAAGCAAGATACTTTATATTTTCAGCTCAGTTGCAGTCAACAACTTCTTTTCCAGTCTACACTGTGTGTTATACTGGCCAAGTCATCATTTTGTTCACCAATCACTAAACAACATTGAATGAGAGTCTTGCTTCCATATTCTTATCCAAACAGAAAAAAGCATAGCTCATATGACTATGACTAGTATAAAGCTCCCAACAAAACAAATGTGGTGCTATTTGCAACTCCTCAAAAAGCATCCAACTTGCCTCCTGTCTTGCTTTAGGACAAAATGAGAATACCATCCGTAATGTTCCCAGTTGCAAATACTTATACATCACATTATATTACAGGATCTGTCACCTCCTAACTTCATCATACCACCATTGCTAAAAATGTACTACTACCCAAACTTGAAGAAAATGTACCCCTTTCTAGCACATCATTCAAATTATAACAGAAATACACTGGCTACCTATTACAGATAGAGTTTCTTTTGTTTATCTACTTACTATTCAAAGTATTAAAACTGGGCTACTGTCCTCAAATAAGATCTAAATTACCAATTAAGGTGTGATGAGCCCTCTTTACCCTGGGGCAGTAACTAAGAAGTCTTGATGCTCACCACCATCTCTGGTAAGAGAGAGTTACTAACAGCAGGGATAGAAATACACAATTCCCCCTAAGACCACAGCGGGAACAGGTTCCAAACCTGGCACTGGACTATATGCTTCACTCCATGTCCCCAAATGAGTCTCCACACTAACCACTGCAGAACACTGTGTCCCAGTTCTAGGTATCTGACACAATCACTGTTAAATGTCTCATATGCACACATATACGCACTCTTGGGAAAGATTGACACAGATTTACCTGCTGTGTTTCTTTGCCCAGATTACAAGGTAACAGCTACTACCAGTCAAACACTACAATACCCCTTGAAAGGGGTGTTCAATTTTATTGGGTAAAATACATATTGAGTCAAATGGTAGCATGTATCCCAAGCAGTAAAGCATTTTGGAGTGGCCCCACTGTTATCACAATAAGCATAAACACTCACAAGTTATTAAAATGCTAACTAAATAACCAGCCACAATGAGAGGTAGTAAAACATTTAATAATAAATAAAAGGATTTTAAACATGTAAATACTGAATAACTGATTCCAGTAAACATCAGAGTTTCACATACAGGAAATATAAAATAATACTGTAGGACAGATCGCACATTGATTTTAGAAAACTTCTAACCATCTAGTTGTAGTTAGCTGACTATCTGAAGATTAACTGTCCCTAGCTAATCTAAATAACTTAGCAAGGCAAGAGTATACTCTTACTTTTGCAAGGTAAGATGAGAAATTATGTCCACACTCCAGGCTGTTGTCTATCCTCAGCGACTAGAACAACTCTCCTGGAAACAACTGGACTACTACTGCTGCTGAACAGTTCTGGAAAACAACTACCGAACAATAAACAACGGACTCAGAACCTGCTTTTTATAGCAGATCTTTTTGAAAAGTGACAGGAAGCTGCCATGAGAATTCTACTCTCATACCAGACTTTGAAAAGCAAACAAACAGCTGCAGTGAAGATTCTATTCTCCCAGCCCTGGCACACAATGACATCACATCTAGGTCAGCTGACTCTGGCATGACATGCATTCAGAATTCTCTTTACAATGAGCATGTACATTTGGTCAGCTAGATGAACACTGTTTGACACCCAAACATCTTGCATTAATCAGAGTGATAATCAAAAGGCATAGACTTATTTAAAACAATTACAGCTAGTCATGCTGGCATATGTAACACAGGGTAATTTACAATTTTTTACAAAACTTCAGCTAGTCATACTAGCACAGATAACAGTATTTAATATCCTTACATAAACAAGACTATTTTTAAGAAACAGTCAGAATGATGAAATTGGACTTTCAGGCCATACTTCAAAACTTTAAGTTGTGAAAACATTTTCTCTTGCTTAGGACCCTCAGCCTGGAATCATCTTCCTAAGTATCTCAAAGATTGTTTACACTGAAAGATTTTTTTAGTGATTTGTTTAAAAAAATCTTTCAGTGTAAACAATCTTTGACTAGCTGAAGTTTTGTATTTAATCGTTTGCATCAAAGCAACAAAGCTGTGTGTAGGTGCTATAGGGAAAATAGCTAACCTGCCATCAGATTGAGCAGAGTCAATAATATTCTTAGAACAGATACAAACAGTGTACACTGTAATGTCTTACTACTTATTGTTTATGGTTAATTGCATAATTATTCTCAACTGGACAGTGTTAATATATCTACTGTTTTATAACTGTACTTCTGCATTTTTGTCATCTATTCTTTGAGTATAGGCTGTGGCTGAAGAGGGCGAGCAGACCAGCCCACCTACTCAGTTAAAAAATAGTATTAAAAAGTGTTAAAAATATTTACTATTATATATAAATTGACAATTTTCTTGTTGTATATAATTTATATCACTTTGTAAATATTTCATTTGTGATTATAATTAACTATCTTGTTGTATGTCATCCTTCCATGCATCCATCTGCAACCCCTTATTCCCATTTTTGTACATGGTGTCAGGGTGTCACTTCAACACTGACAATCATTGACAGCCAAGCTTCACACTGTAGTTATGATATGCTAATCTATATTCTGTATTTAGTTTGAGATTACTTTTCTATTTCATATGATTGTTTTCCCTGAATTGCATATAAGTCAGTTCATCTTATGGTCTGCATTTTTGCTTTTGTGCTCGGGTCAAGGCTGAAACAGTTCTTTGGACCAACCTACTGTTTTTCCTGGTTACCAAATAGAAATAAATAAAATAAGTAAAGCTTGTACATCTCATATTTTAGTACTTACAATTTGAACCAAAAAAAAAAAACTGTGGAACTGTACAAACATCAAAAACAAAACAAACAAAAAAAAACACAGATATCCACTAGTTCTAGGTATGATTTTTATTGAAAAAAATTAACACCTTTGTCCACTTGTTTACTGCAGACTTCAGATTAAAAAAACAGTTCTCCTGTCACCAACTTTTAAATCTTAAAGACAACACTGCTATCTAGAGGTTGAATGGCTACTTTACATGTATTAACTATATGTAAAAGCATAGTGTAGATAATTTTCCCTGTAAAATCACTAAAATACTCCCATAAATTACATAAATTGCTATGAATAATACTATTATAATGTTATAAAATGGTCAGTACATTCATTTAGTAGTTAAAATCTAAATTTTGCACCTTTTGTTGACTAATAAACTTGTAATGGAAATTCTGTTGTTAATGCCTGGGAGGATAGGTTGCATTCAAAAGTACCTGCCAATGTAATTCCCATCTCTGTACAAAGGATTCCCAATCGCCTCCCTTTTGAAACGTGCTACTTTCTCCAATATAAAAGACAAAAACTTTTGAATTTTTCATGACTTAGAATGCTTGTATAATGCATTATTCATGTCATTTTTTATAATTGCATAATTGTGTTGATATGCATTTATAGACTTCCCTATGAAGAAAACTGGTCAGGTACAACATTTGGCTAAATAAAGTACCCCTGGGGTGTTGCAATTGAATTTCCTGTTTGGTTGAATGGATCTTGGGTAGTTACCCATCGTAATAGTAGAGCCTTCAAATATGATCCTTCATTAGCTGCCAGCACCACATTTGGACATTCCTATTACAGCTAAGTTGATTCCCCCTTTCCTGTTACATGTACTCTCAAAATTGTTATTTAAATTCATTCCTTTTTGTACACTATAGTGGGATTCTAAAAAACCACACACTAAACAGGAATTTCAGTCTTACCGATGAAAAGCAGTGCATCTTGGCAAACAGCAGCATACACAACATTTCTAGTTTCTCTTTGGGATACACACTACCTACTACACTGCCTACACCCCCATTTTACTCATCATGGGGAGTTACGATGACCACTAGTTCTAGGTTTAACCACAAGCCCTTCATTGAAAGAAGATCACGGACCCGGGATAAATTGGTTGATAAATGCGCCCTAACCATCTGTCCTTTTACGACGATGGGTAGGGTGTCCGCATAATGGGAATGGTAATGTACTAATGAAAATGTATTGTGTAATTGTGATAATGTTGTGTATGTTGCCGTTTGCCATGTATGCTGCTTTTTTCCTATATCGTTTGTTTTCGATATCGGTAGAAAGTGAGGCATTTGTGAAGAACACGTTTTATGTCCAAAATATGCATAAGCATTTTTGTACCTTAGCAAGGCATAAAATGTTTTTCTCAAATCATCACTCTCAATTCACTGTTCCAAATTGTTAGAAAAATTCCTCTGATGTTCACTGCTTGGCAGAATAAGTGGCTTCAATTTGAAGGGGAACTCTTTGGCAGAAAAATTCTTACATTTTTTTGAACTTTTGTGGGTATTGTGAATGTGTCTATGTGTTTGTAAAAAAAACCTTAAAAATTAAAAAGGTTTTTAACTATTTTTTTAAAAGGCTTTAAGTTTAAAAAGATATTGTTATATATATATATATATATATATATATATATATATATAATATATATATAAAAAAAAATATATATTATTATATAGTATGTGTTTTATATATATATATATATATATATATATATATATATATATATATATATATATACATTTTATATATATATATATATATATTTTTTTTTTATACACTTTTATATAATTAAAAAAATAAATATTTTAATTTGAAATTAATTATCGAATGTTTAAAAGTGCATTACAGATTTAGCACTGATTAGTGGTAGTGTCATTTAGTGTTCTTGCAGTCTTCTGGTTTAGTGTGCAGGTTTTTGTATTTGTAATTGAATTCATTTGGTATAATTAATCAATTGAATTTGAGTGTATAAATTGAATTCACATAATTACATTTTTTATTCTTGTGTCTGATGAAGGAGGGACATTGAGCCCTCCAAAAGCGTGTGCTAACAACATTATTAAATTATAACAATTTTATCAAATAACGTCTTGAGTGAACTGCTTCTTGAAGCTCGTTTTTGGTTTACGTCACTTGAAACAAGAGTCACGTCACTGTCCTTGTTCCCCATATTCCCCAAACCATATTTCAGTACAGATTTATAAAGACCTTCACTTTCTGTTACTGTCTTTTCTGTTATACTTTCAATTAAGTCCAAAGGATAATTCCTATCCCTAAACATCATAGTTAATTTTTTCACTTCATTAACAAACATGTTGTCCTTGGACACCAAGTGGGACAGTGAAATAAATTGCATTTTTACTACAATCTTCTACTACCAAAGGCTCAGTCAGTTGGAAAGGAGTTTAATCTTCCACTAAAATACTGTTGCTTTATGGCTTAGAATCATTTGATAATCTTGGTTTTATTTTTTATGTCTGCCACAAAGTCTTTACTCATTTCTAAACATTCAGTTTTCCTTTTTCTAATTTAACTTGTAATTCTAACAATTTATTATTGGATTATGTTATTTTATTATAATACTTTAGTGGGATTCTCCTGTTTATCAATTGTTTTGAACAATCCACAAGAATGAGATCACTAATTCTTTAATTATTATTTTGATCTGGGAAGATTTTTTTTTTCATAATCCTTAAATTCCTCCAGACTTGTTAGACATGATTGTGTTTTATTGAGGATCACAACTCTTCTTAATGGGATGTGCAAATTATATGTAAACACTCTGTTTTCACATATAGAAGGTAATTTTACTCTCACATTGCCCTGTTTAGAAAGTAAATCATTAGCTACATAAACTCTTTCAGTTAGTGTTGTGTTTGTTCTAAATGTGTATGCGTACTCCTTTACAAATAATTTAATTAGGAGCTGCTAATTGTATACCCTTTAAATCTACTAATTTTCAGCTGAAGATGAATATTTCAGTTCAGTGACTTCATCTGGGTCTTCTTTATTTAAGATGCTGTTTATATCCTCCCTGTTATTATACTTCTTTTCAGATTTGTAATCAATAAATCCATCTGTTGTCTAGTACATTTAGTCTTCAAACCAAAATCAAATATTTATTATTATTATTATTATTATTATTATTATTATTATTATTATTATTATTTCTATTTGTACTCTGCTGTTAGCCAATAAAATATGATATTAGCTTATGCATAAGAATTTCTAATTTTGGCATAACAGACTTTTTCCACACTTCTCAGAAGTTTTAAGGGTTAAATATATTGCACACCCATGGAAATAAGAGCCCCACCTGGTGAACAAGGAAGAAGATACATCAACTAAACATTAATTTTAATACTTGAGATTATCTCAAAGCTGTTTAGCCCCTCCAGTAACTCAGCAACTACCATCTGAGCATTAGAGACCCATTTCACTTCATCATCATAAGATTATAGGATCATAGGAAGTTACTAGGCTAATGGCCCCAGGACCCTTACAAGCCAAAGCAATATTATCCTCATTTTTATGATCAGCACCTATTGCCCCTCTCCAAGAGAGAGAGAGAGAGAGAGAGAGACAAGTGGAACCCCCGGAGTGAATATACAGTTACCCATACAATCATTAAGATTTCTCTTGAAGAGGGCCAAAGAGGTGCTCTGCTTTACGTGAATTGAGAGTCTGTTCCACAAATTCTATAACCTCTGAGAGACAAATCTGTCCCTCCAGCAGGTTCTATTAATGTCACATACCAGGTTAATGTCTTTTGAGTGAGTAACTCATGAGCCATTGGACTTACTGATACGCAGCATTTCCAATAAAGCAGAGTTAGAGATTGCCTTATATGCAAGGCAGAGATAACCTCTGAATCCTCTGTATGAAACAGAGTAAAGTGACAGCGATTTCAGCCGATCCACATAGGACAGATGCTAAAGATCTTGAATTCACCTTGTGAGAACCACATTGAGGGGTCCTGATGGAGAGATGAAAAGTCAGCAAGCAAAGGAGTGCAGTAGTGCTGAAACTGAATTAATCCTCAAGTCTTGGTGAGTACCTTTGCGAGGTGGACCCTGTTTTTCACAAAATCTCACCAAGGCAACATTGATATATAGACTTTATTTATATAGCATATATCATGGACAGAAGTAATTCAAAAATAAGAAAAGATAGCTGGGTGCACAAGACCCAGGATAAAAAAGTGCTGATCCTGGTAGGCACACTGGTGGCAGGACTGGAAAAAAATGACAGTGAAGAATCCTCAAAATATGGAAACAATCCCACAATGGGGCCAGGCCAGGCTCAGGGGGAGGATGGTCTCCTTGTTGTAGAAGGAAGTAGTAGTCCACAAAAACAACAAAAATTGATTGGCCAAAGAAGAGCCATAAGACGACAGAGTGGACTATTGAGGATAAGAAAGAAATTATGTATTGTTACTATTATGTAAAAAGCCCACAATTTCCAGGCACATGATATACAAAATGATTAGGAGAGAAATTAGAGAAAAGAAAAATACTTCCGCAGGAAAAACTGTCCAAAGCTTCAAATAAAAATTTGCTTTCATTAATACAACAAATTTTTGAAAAACAGTATATAGATCAAGAAACTTTGACCTCTTTGGAAAAAGAAGCCTCTGAGGAAGTGAGAAAATATGAACAAAAAAGCCTAGAGGTATTTGAGAAATATAAAAAAGAAAGAGAGAGTTGATATGGTGCAATATTTATGCAAAGGAGAAAGCCAAGTTATCTAATATACAGAAGGCAGTTTCAAAGATATTCGAAGAAAAATACAGGCAAAGGCATCCAGATATGGAAAATTTCACAATAAAAAGACTAAAGGCACAAAGATTTAATATAGAAAACACGATTAGTAAAGTAGAAGATAAAGAAATAGAAGTTGAAGTTATGGAGTGCCTGCGAAGTGAAGGGTTTAATGTAGAAGGTATAAAACAGATTATACCACAGCATGATGTAGTGAGTCCCCACAGTAAGGAAAAGCAAGAAGATCAGGAGACATGTGAAGAAGAAATATGGAAAGGGGAAAGGAAAAGAGATTTAATATGGTGTAATATTTATGCAGGGGAGAAAGCAAAATTAACTAATACAAAAAGAGCAGCACCAAAGATTTTGAAGAAAAATATAGGCAAAGGAATCCAGATATGGAAAACTTTACAATACAAAAAATGAGAAGACTAAGAAGGAAAGTAGAAAAAGAGATTAGTAATGGAGAAGTCATTGAAATAGAAACTGGGGTAATGGAACAGCTGCAAAGCGAAGGATTTAGTGCAGAAAATCAAATGCAGAAAGCAACACAACAGGATAGAGCAATGGATATCCAAATTAAGGGGAAACCAGTGGAACAGGAAGCAACAGGCCAGGTAACATATCAAAATACTTTGGAGCCTTCCTCAGGAAACCAGTATAAAAGTTCACTTGAAGCTAGACAGGAAGGAAAGGAACAGGAAACTGTGGAAACTCTGACGCAGTCAATGTTGAGGAGTGATAGGCCAGTGAGTTTCCATATGACAAAACAACAGATGACACAGGATGAAATTGAAGAGAATGTGCCACAAGAAGATGTTATAGAACTTTCCATAGAATCCCTGCAGGAAATGGAAAACAAGGGATGTGCCCTCAGTATGGAAAAAAAGGAGTTAAGAGAAGAGTTGCTTGATTTAATAGACAAACACAGATATAGCAAGATCAATGAGAGAAATAGACTGCAGAAGGTTAATAAAATCCCAAAAGTCAGAAGCTTGATAAAACAAATGAACACAGTAATTAGGATTGTCCATAAAGATCCATGTGATATAACAGAAATAAACAGAATATATTACTGTGCTGCTAAATTAATAACTGATAAAGTTCTACCACAGGAACATAGGGTAGCGAGGGAAAGGGGGAGGGGGACGAAAGCGAATACCATCATGGAAATATCGAATAGAGAAAACTATAAAGCAGCTAAGACAAGAAGTGTCATTGTTAGAAGATTATAGAAGAGGGAGCAGATCAACAAAAATATTAAGAAAGATAGATGTGATAAAAGCAATGTGCAGTATTACAACAGACCAGGATCTATTATGCACTATTGGAGATAAACTAAAAAATTTAAAACAGGCGGAAAGACTCAGAAGATATGAAGATAAATATAAGGGAAAAGCACAAAATAAGCAGTTTACTGATGACCCAAAAACGTTTTATAGAGAACTGGGAAATAAGGTAAAAGGAATTGATAGACTGCCAAAAAAAAGAGGAAGTAGATACATTTTGGAGAAGTATCTATGAAGATCCTGTGGAACATAACAAAGATGCTAAATGGATAGAAGAAGTAAAAGAAAGAATAAGAAGTTTAAAGGTATAGGATATGAAATGGGTTGAAATAACAGCCAGAGAGATTGAAACAAAGTTAAGAAAAGCCTCTAATTTGAAAACCCCAGGGTCAGATGCAGTACCTAACTTTTGGCTTAAAGTATTAACTTCTTTACATGAGGATCTAGCCATGAGTAAGAACTATTTATATGCACACCCCAAACAGACATCAGACTGGTTAACAACAAGAAAAACAATGCTCTTACTTAAGAGTGAACCTGCAAGTTACCCTAAAAATTATAGACCAATAACTTGTCTTCCGATGATGTATAAACTATACACGGAGATTGACGCCGACAGAGTTTATAGTCATTTAGAAGAAACCTCAATTATGGCAGTAGAACAAAAGAGCAATAAAAGAAAGTCATATGGAACAAATGATCATTTGTTGTTAAATAAAGTTATAGTGGAGAACTGTAAGAAAGGGAAGAATCTAAGTATGGCATGGATTGATAATAAAAAAGCATTTGACAGTATCCCACATTCATGTATAAAAGAGTGCTTAAGGTACATCCTACACTGATTGATTACATTACAGTAACCATGAAACAGTGGCAGACCACTTTGCAATTAAGCCATGATAAAGGACAGATTGTTATCCCATGGATAAAAATCCAAAGAGGGATATTTCAGGGTGACTCCCTGTCACCATTGCTATTTTGCCTTGCCATTAATCCATTAAGCTGTTTACTTAACAGCTTAGGTCATGACTATAATTTGGCTTCTAGAAAACAACAAAGTTTAATGACTTCTCATCTTCTCTTTGTCGATGATTTAAATTTGTATAACTCATCAGAAGAGGAATTGAAAGAATAGCTACAGGTTGTCAAAACTTTTTCAGATGATATTGAAATGTCATTTGGTCTTGATAAATGTGCAAAAGCAACCTTTAATAAAGGAAAATTGCAGCACCAGGAAAACATCAGTTTGGGAGAATAATATGATATAAAAGAACTTGAGCAAGAGGGGCTGTATAAATACTTGGGAATTGATGAAGGATCAGCAATAAAACATGAACAAATGTGAATAAAGCTTAGTAAGGAGTACTTTAGAAGGCTTAAATTAATCCTGAAAACAGCATTGACACCTAGGAACAAGATCCAAGCTATAAATCAATTTGCTCTTCCTGTCCTGACTTATAGTTTTGGACTGATTGACTGGCCCCAAAAAGTGTTGGATAGATTGGTTATTAAAACAAGAAGGATGCTTCATGCTCACCAAATGGTTTATAAAAATCAGTGTATACCAAGATTATATATTCCACATTCTGAAGGAGGGATGGGCTTCCTTGAAATTGATTACATGTATAGATCTGCAATTGTGGGACTCCCCACATGTCTACTGACCTCACAAAATCCAAATGTGGTGAAAGTTTTGAAACATGAGGAGAATAAATCTAAGATGACATCTCTGCTTAATTTAGCAGAAGCATATCGATGTCAAGCAGGAATAGAATTCAAACCAGAAGTGGATAGAAATAAGGCAGCAACTGAATGTGCTAAAAAAACAAACGAAGGAATATAAGGTGAGGGATCAGATGAAAAGGCAAGAAATGTGGAAAAACATAAATATAGTTGCAACTATAGTAAACTTCTGGAAGAGCCATATGTTGATCAAGAATGAATGCAGGAGTGGTTAAGGAGAGGTGAATTTATATCAAGAAATGAAAGGTTAATATTGGCAGCCCAAGACAGTGGGCTACATACACGCTGGTTTACTAAGTCAATTGAACATGTGGGAGAAACAGACATATGTAGGTTTTGTGGAACTGAATTGGAAACAGTCACACACCTTATTGCTGGTAATGACTCTCTAATGGCAGAGGGACTGTATACTGAAAGGCATAATAATGTGACAAGTTTGTTACACTGGAGATTGTGCAAACATTATGGTATCAAAGTGGCTGAAAACATTGGAAACATGAGCCACAGAGAATCATAGAAAATGATGAAGTTTACGTCACATGGGTTCACCCAACTGTCCAAAAGACAGATGCTAGAAAACCGGATATAGTGATCCAAGCAAAGAAGACAAAAGTAGCACCGATCATTGAAATCGCCACACCTAGTGACTACAGTGTCTTGCGTACAGAGACACACAAAGTCATAAAATACTTCGAGCTACAAGCAGAAAAGAGCTCCATGTGGAATAAAGATACCCAGACAGTTCCAATAGTAGTAGGAGCAACTGGTCTTATAAAAATGAATTTACAATCGTATTTAGATATGTTACCAATTCATGTAACACCATACGAATTGCAGAAGGAGTAATTACTGTGCACATTGCAGGTGCTGCGAAGAGCAGTTTTGGCTAACATCAAAGAGTGAAACAATACTAATTTCATGAACTTTAATTGTACTTTGACTTAGGAATGGGGTCCATTCCCATCATGGTATTAGAAACCCAAAAGGCTTGGAGAAATTAAAAAGGTAAATAGCCCAGTACCTAAGACATTTATGTTTTTAAGAGGCATGTATTTTTGTATATATTGCATTAGGGGTTCCACGGCTTGTGCAAACAGCACAAGTGAAAGTAGACACCCCTGTCATGTACTCTTCCCAAGGTGTACGAGTATGTGACACCATTAGAAAGTGCGTAAGCACAAGGTGTGCTGTATTTCTTTATATTTCTTCAGAGTATTATAATGCATGTACTGTATGCCAGTTAACTGAGTTAAATGCATTTTGGAAAGCTACACACAGTGCTGCCATATTTGTTTTCCTTGTCATGGTATAACTTTGAAGGTTGAGCTGGAATCTGCCTAAGTTATGCTGTGCATCTCCTCTTTGAAAAAAAACTTGCTGCATATTAGACACTCTCCTAGGTAGTCTATCTATTCTGTGTTCCCTTATTTGTGCAAAAATAGCACTTTAGCCATAAGCATTTCTGATGTGAACCCATCTTTATTCTCCATTTCCCGTTAAAATGAATTAAGCCTTGTTGCCAATTTCTTTAAGTAGGTCTTATAAAGTTCTGCAGTGCCACCATCAGGCACAGCTGCTTTAGCCCTTTTGAGACCCTTTATTGCTTGTGATATTTTTACATCTGTTATCTGTTTATCTAAATATTCCCCCTCTTCCTGACTCAGTTTTGTTAACTTTAACTTAAATAGAAATGCTTGGTTTTCCCCTCAATTGTTTGACTAATTACATTGCTTCTGCCTTGTAAAGTATTTAGCAAAATTTGATTAATCTTATCCGATTTAGTCATTATACACCCTTTCTCAGATCTCAGCATTTGACTTGCCATTGCCTTTTTCCCTTCTTTTAATGTAACACTTAAGAATTTTGGTGAACAAATCCTAGTACCCACTAGAATTGTGAATATCAGTCCAGTTTGTTATGTATTTCCAAAACAGTAGCCGGTTCAACCAGTGCTCTCTGCTGGTATCATAACGTAGCACCCAATCCCTCAGCAGGAAAAGAAAAAAAGGACTTCTGCAGGATGCCATTGATTGAGCAGTGAGCCAATGCCAGATTTTAAAAGCTGGTATACATTAAAGAGTGACTGAGATTGGCCAGTCATTGACCCCGCAACACTTAGCACCCAGGACAGTTGCCTCCTTTGTCCTGCTCTAGCTATGCTACTGTGTATTTCTTAAAACAGTTTCTTCTTAATATTGCTTCTGAGTTCCTTAATCTGACCTAGTAACATTTTATTCTGACATTTGCCTATTTTATATCTCTTCTTTATCTCATTTAATTCACTTTGATTTGCTTAAGCCATTTTGCTTACACTGTAACTCTTCCTTCAATGTAGTCTGTACCAATTCATTAATTTTAAACTTAAGAAAATCCCATTAGATAGGCAAGGAAATACTGCTTATTGTATAATCTTCCCAAAAAATCTCTTATCCTATTTCTAAACTCCTCCACCATTTCTTCCTTTTTAAATAGTAAGGGTCCAGATGTCATTCTGCCCCCAACCCATTTTGCAGTTATCCAGGGTAAGAAGGACAATATACTGATCCGATAGGTTGTTAACTTTGTATATTACATCTAAAGACTATTGCATGAGGTTCATAGACAAAAAACAGAAATCAGTCATGCTAGTACTGATTACTTTACTCGCCATATAAGTAAAGTTGTTTTTCTCAGGGTGTGGTGTCTGCCACACATCTATAAGATTGAATTCCTCAATCCCTATATTCAACACTTGACTACATTTTGGTATTCTTTTCCTGCTTTTTGATATCCTGCTTGTCTCTGGGTGTATATCAAGAACTAAGACAGACATTTCTGGCAGACACTATGGCAGTCATAATCATTTTATTTTACAAGAAATTCAAATATAATGAGAAATGCATAGACTGTTTCCAGTACATTACCAGTGAAGAGATATCAGTTTTAGGGTGAAATTTCCTTTAATGTTCAACTTCTTCATACATAGTATTCTGAATCTGATCTAGTATCAAAAACCAAAACAACAGAATACCACAAAAAGCATAAGGAGGACGTCTTCACTGGTTTTAGTGTAGTTGAATTTTAATGTCTGCTTTCGTTAAAACAAACTTCATCAGATTTTACATGATCTGGAACTGCTTGACCTTGACCACCTGTCCCTGACATTTTCAATGACTGCCACATGAGCTATATCTGTGTGAGTGCCTGCTTTGTACTACACTAGTCTCAACACTGCTAGGTTGTGTTGAGGAGGTGGCAGTACATGAGTTTGAGGAACCTGCCCTATAAGTGAGTGCCCACGGTGGAGACAGGTGAGTGGCAGCCACAGGTATGGCATTGGCCCTGGTGCACAGACCCAGTAGACCATATGGAAGAAGCAATAGCTGCCAAGTAACCATCCAGTGACCTGAGCAGATTGCTATGCTTTCCATCCCTGTAAAGTGGGTGCTGCCAATGCTCCTGTATTTCATCACATAAGGCATATGGTACACTAATCATCTTTTCAATTGCATTGGTGACATCTATTTGTCCCTGATTCACTGACTGCATATACAGTGATTTATGCCCACTGTAAATACTAATTTGGGCACCATATAGGAGTAGTAACATTGATAGCTACCTACTCACCTCTCTATATTGCTGTCATCATGTTCTACAGCATAGTCACTGCTGCAGGTAATGGTACACCTTGTATTGGGTTGCTGGCATGTCCTGTTCTTCTGTACACAGCAGGGAAACAGTGGTGTGTTCCCCAAGCAACACAACTATGTCCATGTATGATGGTGGCATTGTGCACATCACTGTAACCATTGTTGTCAGTGGCTCTTACTATATGACTGCAAAGGCTTCACTGACATCATTGTCAGGTTCTAAACTGACATCAGACATGTTCTGTTAATGGTAGCCCCTTGAACCTTGCAATTTTAAAGGCAGGCAGACAAACAACAGTATGTACAAATGAAGATATGTTACCATCCCACCCTACAGTGCTTTGACATTGCAGGATGCAGACTATATACAGAATGACCATAAATGTAACTTGTATTGCATGCTGTCATACCTGCTTTCCAGAGAGGCTTGTAGAAGAGCTATGGTTGGGGTTACTTTATAAAACAAAAGCCAGTGGTGCAATAAAATATCTTGCAAGTGACCTAAGGAAAATAATGTATGATGTATTCCCAACACAGACACATGATACTGTGACCATTTCAATGCCAACATTCAGGCCTCCAATAGCCATCAGAGTCTTCTCACTCTCTTCAGACAGGGACACTAGTGTGTCAGTAATGCTGGTCTGTGACAGTGGCACTCCCAGCTGTGACAATCCTCTCCTGTGCAATGACTTGGACATTAGGGCTGGCAAGCAGTATCATATCCTGATCCTGTAGTATAACTGTTGTACAGACCTGTTGTGGCAATTAACCACACTGTCATTTGCAATGGAGTCATAAAACACATTCCAGGAAGGTACTGTCCTTGGATTTTGCCGTATGGAAGTAAATAAGTCTGAGCCCTAAAGGTGTTTATAGGTAATAACTGTACAGCAAAGACAGCAAAACTGATTATAAACTCTGATTATTTCATGAAATGTTGGACTGAATGAAACATGGGAAGTAGGAATACTTGTTTAAACAAGGAAGACCACAGATAAAGAAGAATGGAGACTGATTTATTGCCTACAGCATTGTATTCTTTAAACAGTACACTACCAAACTGCTCTTTGTTTGGTTATTTTCTATTAAAAAAAGAAACTTCACAATGTGGAGGGTGGGAAGCTCACTCTTTGAAATATGTTATGCACCTAGTACTTTGAGGGACACTATAGATTTTTTTCTTTTTGCAGTTATTTGTTATTAACATACATGCCATTTGTGTAGTTTATACAGAGAGTCACTTGAGGGCAGCCTATACTTACAAGTATGTGAAGATGAGTGTATGCAGTGAAAATAAATATGCATAGGCAGATTACATGCAGCATTTTATTTTATCTTTATAATGCAATAATTGTTGCATACAATGGACATGTTGATTGGTTCTGTATGTTAAATACATTTAATTATGGTTGCTATCATTAAAAATAAATAAGGTTCTATTTCTATTCCACAAGCAGATACTTTGCTTGCTATAGTTGCCTATTAACTGACTAAGCCATGATTCCCATATCACATGTGGAATTGGTATTGCCTTGATAAACTTATTGGAATACAGCAGTGGTTTTGGTATAGGAACTCTCTTCACATAAAATTGTCTCAGTCATTCTCTTTATAGATACATATATAGATAGTTAGATAGATCCTATTCAGATAGTGAAGTGATGGGGGATGATGTAAAGTATACGGTGTACTGTATGTCCTCTTCATGTATATAGTTAAACAAGGAGAAGCTCTACTTATAACATACAGTAAACCTCTGCCCCCCACTTCACTACCTGAAAAACAAATAAGTTGTCATTTTTATGTTTCACTCACATCAGATTGTGATAAGAAAACACTGTGAAATAACTGTAATAAACTGAGAAAAAAAATGCAACTGCTCTTTTAGAAGGAGAATGCAGAAGTGAACTAAGTTATAGTAAAGTTAGA
>NC_056735.1:796068443-796092462 GCF_019279795.1 Protopterus annectens
TAAGTATCACTGTGTATAGTTTAAAATGTTTATAATATGTGGGGGACTACGTCCCCAACACACCCAATGTGGGGGACTGTGCCCCCCACACCCCCTTTATAGGTTCATAGGTTCATAGGTTCATACTAGGCTATCTGCCCTAGGGCATTTATAAGCTTAGCCAGAGTGTGTTTGGCTTTCACCACCCATTTTAAATTAATTTTGCTATGCCTTTTTTTGAGGTTAGTATACTGTGCCTCTGTCTAACAGTGACACAGAAGTGATAGCCGGGGTAAACCTACGATCTCCCATCCACTCATCAAGAGTCCTCTTGAAGAGAGTCAATGTGGGACTCTGCCTAACCTGGACTGGGATTTTATTCCAGAGTGAAGGGAGCCTCTGAGTTATGAATCTGTCCCTCCAGCATGTCCTATTTATTTCAGTGCTGTGGTTCAAGTCTCTCGAGCGCGTAGCTCGATGGGATTTGGATTTTCTGAGGTGCAGCATGTCCATTAATTCCAGGTTGGACATAGCTTTATACGTCAGGCACAGATCGCCTCTGAGCAGGCGGTATGCCACTGATTAGAGATGGAGTTTCTTTAACCGGGCAGCATATGGCATCTGTTTGAGCCCTTTGATCCTCTTGGTGAGGTACTTTTTGGGGTCTTTCCAGTTGCTGCAGGTGTCTGGTAAGGTACATCCCAAAAGGGGCATTGTACTCAATTATGGGCCTGATGAGGGATGAGTAAAGAGGCACAATGACCTCCCCTGATCTAGATGTGAATCCCTTCATGATTAGGTGGGCTAAATAAAATGTTTTTCTAACCACTTTCGCCACGTGGTTGTCAAATGAGAGATTGCTATCAACTTGGGTCCCCAGGTCCCTAATGACTTCTTCTGTACTTAGTGGATTACCACCTATGTGGTAATTTGTGGGCACTTTGTTTTTGCCAAAGGGGATGACTATACACTTTTTGGCGTTTAGCTTGAGGCCATGGCTTTGGCACCAGTTGTCTTTTTCTAAGAGGCCCTTTTGAAGGATGCTTGTGTCGGCTGGAGAGTTGATTATGGCACACAGTTTGCAGTCATCTGCGAACTTGGTCAGCCACAGTCCTTCCATGTTGGCCTGTACCACCGAGAAATATATACCGAACAATAGAGGTCCCAGGACTGAGCCTTGTGGGACGCCACTTGTAACTGGTTTGGAGTCTGACATGGCTCCAGCAATTCTAACCATGTGGGTTCTGTCCTTGAGCCAGTTTGCAACCCATCTAGTGACATAAGGGTTTATATTTAAGCTGGTGAGCTTATCTATAATGCC
This sequence comes from Protopterus annectens, assembly GCF_019279795.1. NCBI lineage: Eukaryota > Metazoa > Chordata > Ceratodontiformes > Protopteridae > Protopterus > Protopterus annectens. The sequence continues at coordinate 796,069,744 of NC_056735.1, forward strand.
TGAGTGGGGTATTGTATCGAAGGCTTTTGCGAGGTCCAGGTAGGCTGTGTGGACCACCTTCCCCTCATCAATGGCCTTGGTGACTGTTTCAAAGAAATCGACCAGGTTTAAGAGGCAGGATCTGCCCTAACAAAGCCAAACTGCAGGATCCAGTGTCTGTAGGTCCCCAATATCTTTATTTATGAGGTCCATGATGATTCTTTCCATAGCTTTGCAGACCAAGCTAGTCAGGCTTATGGGGCGATAGTTTCCAGGATCCATTGAGGCACCACCTTTGTGGAGAGGGACCACTGTTGCTGTATGCCAATCTTCGGGTACATATCCTGTAGTAAGGCTAAGATTGAACAGTAGTTTTATGTTTTGGTTTAGCTCTTCTTGGAGTTCATGTAGGATGCAGCCCGGGACACCACCTGGTCCCATTGATGCTGTGTTCTTTGCTTTGGAGAGGGCGGCTCTTACCTGAGCATCTGAGATGTCAGGGGGGCAGCACTCTGTTGAGATAGATATTTGCCCTTTTGGTGGGGAGGGGGGGAGAAGTTTGCACTGAACCTGTCAGCTAGGATGTTGGCAATGTCTGTGGGCTCGGTGTATTTTTTGTCATTTTGGACTAATTCTGAGCATATCTGGGAATTCCCACCCAGGTTCCTAACATAACTAAAGAAAGCCTTGTGATTATCCTTGGTGTTCTGTGCAATTTTTCTCTCTCGAAGCTGGCCTTAGACGATTTTATGAGTGCCCATAGTTTTTTGCTAATACTGATCAGAGATGCCTTCCCTTTTTGGGATTTTGCTCTATCATGTAGTAGCTTCCTCCTTCTATTGTATAGTTTGTTTATGGCTGGGGTCCACCAGACAGGATGTCTGCCTTTGGAGGATTGGGTCTTGGTTTTATTTGGGATTGCATGATCCATGCATTCCTGAAGGTGTTCATAGAATGCGTTTATAAAGGATTCTGCGGACTGGGCCATATTTTCCACAGGCCCTGGGGCTTTGAAGGATTTCGCCTCGGTTTTGAGGCGTGTGAAATTTGCTTTAGAGAAGTTTTTCACTGTGGTTTTCTGGAGAGGGGGTGGGGTTGGGATGTGAATATCCAGTGAGATTAGTTTATGGTCTGATCTTACCAGTGAGGGATACACTTCTGGTCTGGAGCATAGTGCCCCCATGTTGGTGATGATCAGGTCCAGTATGTTTTCCCCTCTTGTGGGAGTGGTAACAAGTTTTTCCATAGCATTTGAGTTTATAAATTCTAGGAACCTTTGGGCTAGGGTGTTGGAGCTAGAGTAATGCTCCCAGTCTATGTTTGGGGAGTTGAAGTCGCCCAATATAATGGTGTTTGGAGAGACCTTCATATTTTCCAGTATTCTCAGGAAGGCCGAGTGGGGTTCCTGTGTTTGGGAGGTGGTCTGTAGCAGGCTATAAACTGGAAGGCAGTTTTACCCACAGTTAGTTGCACATGGATAGTCTCTGATGCTTCGTGCTGTGCCACCAACCTGGAGGTGTGGGTATCTTTGACGAATATTGATACTCCCCCTCTTTTTGTGGTCCGGTCCAAGTTTTGGGGCCGAAAAGCATGGTATGAGGTATAACCTGGTAGTGCTGGCGTGCACTCGGGAGCCTTGAACCAGGTTTCTGTTACTGCACAGATATCGATGTTCTCCATGCTAAGGAGAGTTTCGAGTGCGTGCATCTTGAGGTTTAGACTTCTGGCATTGAGTAGCATTACTCTTAGTTTCTTATCCCTTGTGATACCTATGGAGGTGGGTTTGTCTTTTGAGCCTTGCCTAAAAAAGGCACTATGAGGGTATCAAGAGCCTTTGCCTATATCCGAAAGTCCAGGGGTGACAGGTGCAAGCCGTCCCTAGCGAAGCATCGTGGCTTGTCTAGCATGTCATCCCAGGCTGACAGGCATGGGATCCCCTTTGAATGACACCAAAACTTAAGCCAATTGTTAAAATTGATCATCTTGTCTTCATATTGTGGCATCATTCTTGGTGAGGGTAAGATGCTACTCAAGGTCAGGGTCATACTGGCCTGGGCTACATGCTCAGAGAGCTCCTCTATGTCTCTTTTCATGTAGTCCAGGGAGGTACGTCTCAGGTCATTCACACCAGCATGGACAATGACTGAGTCATATTTGTACTTGCCTTGGAGTGACCTGAGTGCTTGTGTTATGTGGCGGATCCTAGCGCCCGACAGGCAGCTCACCGTAACCTTCTCCTTGTTCAGCCTGGTGAGCGGGACGTCAGTGTGCCTGATGATAGAGTCACCTATTACAAGTGTATCAGGTGTGTTGTTTAGCCTTAAAGGCTGTGACTGTTCGCACACTGGCTTTGTGAGCTATGTGTTGCACGTGTTTTGTTTTGGGTAGCGGTTGCTTGGGTGTCTGCTTTGAGGTCTCTACTGCTTAGGCAGATTTTTATTTAGAGCCTCCGAGTATGTTTTTTGTGTGTTTATGTGTTTGGTTTGTTGTCGTGGTAGGTCTATGTGAGACTGGAATTGTAGTGAGTGTGGTTTCCTTCTCCTCCTGACTGGTTACGCCAGTACTGATTTGAGAGAGCTTAGCCTCCAGTTTGGCTATATGGTTGCATCTCTCGCATTTGTTGGAATTTGTTGGGAGGAGGAGAGGGTTGTCTGTGTACATGAGGCAGTTGTAACATTGCCTCAAGATTCCCAGATTCACCAGCTGGACCGGAGAGGAGATTGACAACTGACCTTTGGACATGCTAGAATAGTATTGGGAATTCCTTTATAATTGAAAAAAATGGCCAATGGGGAACAAGGTACTCAAGGGGAGTTTGTGAGGGTGTAGTACTTTTAATTTTTTAGAGCTGACTTATATAATTGCTTTAGTGAGCAAGTGCCAGGTAACTTAAATGCAATGTGTTACAGGTGACTTAAATGCAAAAACGACAAACAGTAACTTTCTTTCAAGTGAAACAAGGAAATAAGTACAGTAAGCAATGCAGATATCACTAGGGATCCACTAACTCCAGAATCACACTACAGTGGGGAAAAGGCCATTTATAACTTTCAATTAAATGAGTTTCAACGAAATGAGTTTTCAGTGAAGTGAGCTTTCAGTGAAGTGGTCCTAGTAATTTTATATATATATATATATATATATATATATATATATATATATATATATATGTATGTGTGTGTGTGTGTGTGTGTGTGTGTGTGTGTGTGTGTGTGTGTGTGTGTGTGTGTATATAAATATATATATATATATATATATATATATATATATAGATATATATATATATATAGATATATATATATATATATATATATATATATATATAGATATATATATAGATATATATATATATATATATATATATATATATATATATATGTACAGACACACACACACACACACACACACACACACACACACACACACACACACACACACACACACACACACACACACACACACACAGAGGAGCTCACACATATGCATATGTATACATATACACACTTATATATATATATATATATATATAGATATATATATATATATATATATATATATATATATATATATATATAGGTTTGCCTTCATATGTGCATGGTGCATAATGCACTTGGGTGATCCTAATTAGGTCGAAAGGAGGTTTTCAAAGTTGCACAATACCGGAAAAAAATTGTCCGAATGTGCAAAGATCAAATGCACATTAGCTTTCGCTCATTGCAGATTCGGCATTTTGGGTGCAGATTGCACTGTAGCGGGGATCGGGAAATATACACTTTCCCCACTGTAGTGAGATCTCTGAGTTAGTATATTAAAGTAGGGGGGATGTGGGGGTGCAAGGGGGCTTGGCCCTCTACATTACGATGTGTATTCAAAGTTTTAGTTTAAAAATCAGTGAATCTGCTTTTCGATATGCTGCTTTTCGAACTACAGTGACTTTCAAAGTTTAAATTTCGCAGTTTAGTTTCGTTCAAAAAGCGCGATCGTAATTGTGATTATCGCTTATTCAAATGTAAACCTATATATATGTATATATATATATATATAGAGAGAGAGAGAGAGAGAGAGAAAGAGATATATATATATATATATATATATATATATATATATATATATATATATATATATATATATACATACACGGGTCTACTTCACATGACTGAAATCTCAAAATACTGAATTACATCTGATTGAGACCACACTACCTAATTTTCAAAATACTGAAAACTCATTTGATAATTAGTAATTTCAAAATACTGAATTTTAAGACATAGATGTGATGTGTGTTTCCTGTGACTTACTAGTGATAAAAAACATTACTATCACTTAAATTGCTGACTGTGAGATTGGCTCTGACTTAACTGCCACTTTCAGTATGACCGTTTATTGGTTTTAGCTTTCTCTATGGATTTCCAGCCTGTTTTTGCATAGAGAAAAATAGCCCTGAAAAGTGGTATTTTTCCAAAAGGGGAATAGCTAGGAGGCTGAAACTCTGCAGATAGGCAGAGTCCTATCCACACTACAAAAGTGTACTGCAATCCTGGCTCTGGCTTAAGTGCCACTTTCAGTATGACCATTTATTGGTTTTTAGCTCTGGCTCTGCTCAACAGTGGCACAGGAAAATAATTTTCTTGGGTGGCAAAAGCCACGGTACTTTTTTGGCTGGGCTTGTATAGGCCGCAGGGTCGATAGTCTAGTACCTTCCTATGAACCTATGAACCTATGACTGTCAGGATACTGATAGTAGTGTAGAAAGTAGTGTTGTAGTGTTTCTAAATGTGGGTATGTCTCTTTACATTTTTATGGAAGTATCTAAAGTAATATGGTGGATGCTTCCTGCACTCCCAGCTGTAGTGGCAGTGTGTACAGTACTGAAAGATAAGTAAAAGGTATATGCTCATTTCCCCACTTTAGTGTAATCCTGGAGTTAGTATATAAAGGTGGCGGTCTGGCATGTGGGGGCCTAGCCCCCCACATAGTTTTTAATTTTTCGGAAGAGTTAGTCTTTGGTGTTGTAAGTGTGCATGTCTATGGCTTAATAGTCAGTATTTTGACATTCAGCATTGTAAGCTTTCAGTATAATGAGACTCAGTTAAATGAGTTTTCAGTATTTTAAAAATTAGGTAGTGTGGTTTCAGTCAAATGAAATTCAGTATTTTGAGATTTCAGCCATGTGAAGTAGACCCATATGTACATATATGTATGTATCTGTGTGTGTGTGTGTGTGTTTGTGTATGTATGAGTGTGTGTGTGTGTGTGTGTGTGTGTGTGTGTGTGTGTGTGTGTGTGTGTGTGTGTGTGTGTGTGTGTGTATGTATATACTAATCTGGTATACAGACAATTGTCTGGGATCTAAGCGAAGGACTTCTTCCCATTCTTCTCCTTACCCATATCTGGAGACTAACACAATCCTAGTCAGTATAGCACCATGAGTAACTAGCACAATCCTAGTCAGTATAGCACCATGAGTAACTAGCACAATCCTAGTCAGTATAGCACCATGAGTAACTAGCACAATCCTAGTCAGTATAGCACCATGAGTAACTAGCACAATCCTAGTCAGTATAGCACCATGAGTAACTAGCACAATCCTAGTCAGTATAGCACCATGAGTTAAAGGAACGGCAACTTGAGTAGTTAATGCAGTGCCTGGATGTAAAGGAAACATAACTGCTCCATGTAGTATAAAGAATTATGATTGAGTTAGTGATCACATCATTTTGGTATGTGTTTTCAAAATGCAATTCAACACATTTCTGAATTTTTTGAACACATAACAGAGAGTGGATATTATCAATGGCCTTATCATAATCATGTGTGTGTTGAATCCCTCACTGTAATGTACCTTACTTCACTCATGCCAAGAGCATGCAGCTTACAAAAGAATGCGTGTCATTTGTCTAGAGCCATAGTTTAATCAGCACAGACCCAAAGAGGGTAAAGATGACAGCAGCTTATGTTGTAGGAAGGATAGAAAAGTTAATCTTATATATATATATAAATATATATATATATATATATATATATATATATATATATATATAGATATTGATATATATATAGATAGATATAGATACACACACATACATGTGTGTGTGTGTGTGTGTGTATACATATATATATATATATATATATATATATATATATATATATATATATATATATATATATATAGAGAGAGAGAGAGAGAGATAGATATCTCCAGTCTAGCACCGAAGGATTGGAGCCTACAGTCCAAAGAATTCACTTCTTGTACTTCCAACCCATGATATGAGGCAGACAAATAACGTTTGTTTCTTGTTTCCTGTAGAGCCAAACATCAAAAGTACAGTCTACTCCCTGAGTTTGATCTTTCTCTTTTGGGATTCCATGCAAGGGTGTTGTTGATTTGCATGGCAGAAGAGACTTATTTATTGTTTGAAGTTAAAAATATATTCTCTTGACTGTATTATAATTGTGGCAAGACACAACTGTAAAGTTAATAATGTTTCTGACAACTGTCGCCTTCCTGGAATTCAATATATACAACTGCTTCTTCTTCTAACCACACACTAAAGCAGAAGATGTGGTCAGTAGGTGGTATAAGATTCTTCATGAATCTTGGGCATGGGCAGCAGATTCTGCCAATGAGAAATCTCCTTTTCAGGTCTAGACAGGTGACTGCAGATGGTGCAAGATGTCATTTTCCAAACTGACTTATGGAATACTTCTGCTCCACAACTGCTAAAATGCATTAATGGAATCATCTGTAATTGTTATCTTCTGAGTGCTGTTTACATGATGGCTTACGACTGAAATACATTTTGTTTTTTGGGTTTTTTTGTTTTTTTCAGAATTGCCTTTATTTTACATTATTACATTTTCTGAATCCTTTCAACATTTTATCTCATGGTGTTCCTGTTGTGTATTTTCCAGTCAAAGCTTACACAAATAAATAAGTAAGTAAATAAATAAATAAATAAATAAAATAAATAATTCCCCGCAAAAAGAAATGTAAAAAAATGTACTGCCTGTATAATGCATTGCTATGTCTTAGTTATTGTTCATCTACTTTCTGTTGATATTATTTACAAGACAACAATGAAACAGGACTGGCCACTCCAGGGCCATAGAGGGATAAGCCACGACTATGGGCCAGCCAGGCCAGGTTTGCTTACTGGCTCAGATGACTGTTGGTGTGGCATGGAAGAGTCGAGTATTAGTACTGTAGCAAGGATGGATAAAAGTGGCTATTGCCCTGGGCACAGAGTGCTAGGGGGCATGATGAGAGCTCTTTTCTGTTCCAAAATGATGGGACAGAAAGGCTCATTTTTTTTTTTCTATTAACTTAAAGAGCTGGGCTGTGGATTGTCTGCCATACTGTAAGTAGCCAATCCCACAGTAAGGTGAGGACTTGTAAGACTATTACCTTTTTTGTTTTCCTGGTGAGATCTGGGGGCATGGGTTTGGTAGTGTATCACCTGATGAGCTGGGTGGGTGCATGGATTAGCTGCTGTACTACAAGAAGCCAATAGGCTTTCTGCAGTAAGCAGAAGTTCTTATTTTTGCTCTTCATTTGGGTAGGGAGCAAGTTCATGGGATCAGTGGGTGGGAGGACAATTGTTGATCTGTTCCATTAGGGGAGGCATGGTCCAAAAGAGGGGAGTTGTTCTTTGACACAATAAATGAGCATGGGGAGGGCAAGGAAAGGGAGTAGGTACAGGATAAACAAACAAACAAAAAATATACCCCTCCAGACTGAAGCACAGGTAAGCCAATTCCCCAGTACACCCTTAGGATCCATGACTAGCCCCAGCAATACTGGAATAAGGCCAGGAGATAGTGGAATAGCTGACAGACCTGGTGTGCACATGTGGCACTCGAGGTTTGTGCCAGTATACATGAGGTCTGAAGACAAGATAAAAAAAAAAAAAAAACAATAGCACAAGGCTGCCGTTAAATTAACCTTTCTAGCAAGATTGACATAAGCAGGTTTGTTTATAAATTTTAACCACAAAACCCAGCACCAGTGTTGAGATTTTTTTCTTCATAACATTTGGGTGCAATAAGCATGAAAATGCATTAAGGACTGGTGGCACAACCATCAGTTTTGAGTATACATTTAACCTGCTCTTCTTCTTAAGTTAACATTGACTGGATTTATTATGCAGTGACTCATGGCTGGCATGATGGTCTGAAGAGCAGAGCCGAGTTAAATAAGCTACTGAAGTAAAAACATTATTATCTGAATGTTCCCTTTATAATACTCATTCATTCTTTTTCTTAAGAGGGATGGTGGACTGGACAGAGAAGACTCTTCAGAAATGGCCTGGACCAAACACAATATTTCATACACATTTGTAAACAGCAGAATAAGCATTGCAGTCCTGGACTCCCCCAAGATAACTAGAGGTATGTACTGTGAACTGGAACCAGGCAAAAGTGAGTAACCTTTTTAATACAGCCCAGAACAACTCATTCCATACATAAATTAGATTTAATGCTATTAGCAATGTTGACAGAATTCAGTATTATCACTCTACGTGTGTGGTAAAACTCATTGAATCTTGCAAGGACTGTAAGATTTAAACCTATATAAAGCAATTACTTCAGTAACTTTTTTGAAAAGCCACAAGACATTTGTGAATGAGTGTGAAAGTAGGGTTCAGACACTGCACAGCACCAGTCCCAAAATGGTGAACTTCCACATAATAACTTGTGAAGGCATGTGTACACCTGGTCTGCCAGCTATTCCACTACTCCCTGGCCTTATTCCAGTATTGTTGTGGCCAGTCATGATTCTAAGTGTGTAAGGTAGTATTGTCAGTGCATATGGTTTGAAGTGAATTTGCAACAAATTTTGACATTTCAACATGAACCCATTAAGGGCAAAGTCATGCTGAAAACATTAAGCTGCCTGGTAGTCATAAATAAAAGCAATCCAGCTGTTGATGAGATTGCACTGCACTTCCATGGTTGTAGGGTGGAAAACATAGGAATGTATTAATTGAGTTAAGGCAGATTCATAAAAAGCTTTTGTATTCCACATAGAGTTTTAGAAGATAATAAAACAGAAAAAATATAATATTGCAACTACGCTACTGAGTGGTTCTCCTGCCAAACGTGAAGCACAGATGAATAAAACAAAACAGCAGAACCAGCCACGAAAGTTATTAAAATCGTTCAAGATGTAATGACAAGCTCCAAGTAAAACCAAAGGAATCTTTTATTGCAACAATACGAAAAAGATGAGCGCTTTCGCGTGGGACACCCCACGCTTCTTCAGATAACATTGTACAACATAGGGAGTCTTTAAATATAAAAATACGCGGGAAAAAACATGTTTTAAAAGCAATTAGTCAATTAGAACAGGATTAATGGTCAAAGCTACTAAAAGATACTGTGTTGAATATAACTGATTCATTGTTAAATAAACAGTGATACACTTCTAATGCGTTTCCTAGTTCATTAATTTAGTTCAAAACACTTTACGTTAAAGTATATAGTAAGATGTCATGTCATCTCAATCAAATGAATCCCAAAATAACATTATTAGAACAATTTATATGCTATCATAAAATATCTCAAATAGAACTATGTGCAAAAAATAAGAAATGTCTAAAAAATTAAGAAATGTATAAAAAATATAATAATGAAAAAATAAAAAATAATAAAAAATAATAAAAAATGTATTGTGTATGGATAAATAAATATATATGAAACATTATACTAATAAATATTATAAGAATCAGTTGGTTTGTAAACAAATTCCAAAACTCATACATATATGTTACCTAAAGATGATGCTATTATATATAAAAGATATATATAGACAATGCATAAATGAATGTACAAAATATGATGGACAATATATATAAGTATAGGTGTTACATTCTATCTTTCAAGTAATGGTTTGATGGATATGTAATTATTCAGACCTGGAAATATGTGTGCACTGAGCCTCAAAATCCACTTTAATTCTATAGAGGCCAGTTCATTATCAGAATCTCCTCCCCTTATGCTATCCTTCAGTGCCTGTAAGACTCTAAATTGAAAGCTGTGTGAAGGATAGTCTAGTACATGTTTCGCTAACGCATTAGTCTCAGTACCTTTGCGTATGTCATAAAGATGGTTATATATCCTATCTTGTAGCCTTCTCTTGGTTAAACCCACGTAGAAGGCCTTACATGATACACAGTCAGCAAGGTACACGAGATTACGTGTATTACACGTGGCATGGAACCTAGGAGTAAAAATCATTGTACTAGTAGGATGTTTATAAACGTGATTGTTAGTGATGTACTTACACCTATTACATTGATTACAAGCAAATGTGCCCAAAGGCACGTCTGGGTTAACAGTCAGAGAGCCTATATCATGATGGTCTTTGCAAAGAATTTGTTTTAAATTTTTACAATTCTTAAACAAAAATGCAGGTTGATTACCTACTAATGACTTAGTTTGTGGATCTACTATCAACACATTCCAGTTTCTGTATATCACTTCTTTTATACTATTGATATCACTGGTGTATTTTGTGATATACTTAACACAATTTCCATTGTTATTTGATCTATTCCCAAACCTATATTTCTTAGGGCCTCTATGTGCCTGAATTGCCTTTTCACTAACTGGAGTTGGCGGAGTTATATGGCCCAATACTTCACTTCTGATATTTTTCACCATGGTGGGCTCATAGCCTCTGTCTATAAATAAAGATTCCATAAGATCAGCCTCCGCTAATAATAGCTCATACTGCTTGCAAAGTCTGAGTATTCTAATAAACTGACTTTTCATGATCCCATAGAAAATGTGCCTAGGGTGCATACTGTCAAATGTAAGAATGGTGTTTTTCCAAACTGGTTTTCTATATACTGAGGGCACAATAGATCCAGAGTGTGTGATCTTTAAAGTCACATCCAGAAAATGTACTTCCACTGATGATATTTCCTTGGTAAATCTAAGGAAAGAGGTGGTTGTCTCTAAATATGACAAGAACAGGTCAAACATCTGTTGGGAACCCTCCCAAACAATAAGTATGTCATCTACAAAACGATGGTATAGTTTAACAAACTTAAACAGTTCATGTGGGAACAAGAAAGTTTTCTCCCAAGAGAAAACCACCAAATTTGCATACGTATTCGCACAGGGGGTTCCCATAGCAACCCCCCACTGTTGCAGGAAGCATTTATCTCCAAATAAGAAGATGTTATTACATAGTACTAGTTCAAGCAGTTGGCAGACTAAAATTACTCTGTCATTGCTAAAAGAAGTCTCATTAACTAGTAGTTCCCTAACAGATTGTATGCCAACATCATTAGGCATGGAAGTGAACAGGTTCCTGACGTCAAGCATAATTAAAAGATACTCATGTGTAGTGATATCTAAAGTTAAATTTTCTAGGCTTTCCAATAAATGGTGAGTATCCTTTAAATGGATGGAAAGGTGTTAACAACTGGCCTCAATATTTGTTCAAGGAAGACAGATATATTAGATGTCACCCATTTTTCCCCAGATACAATGGGTCTCATAGGAATGGGGAGAGTTCCTTTATGGATCTTAGGCAGTCCTTTGATGATAGGAAGGACTGGAAACTTTATAGAAAGATACTCAAAGGTCTCAGGACTTATCTGCCTACACATTAATAAGTCATATAACGTATCCTGTACATTTGTTATGATACTAGTAACTTCATTGCGATTAACAGGCTTATATGTTGAATCATCTGATAACATCAATAACATATTGTTATGATAATCGGTGGTGTTCATTAATACTACTCTACCACCCTTATCAGCAGGCTTCACAGTTATTTCTTGATTATTCATTAATTCATGTAAAGATCTAAACTCCTTCTGAGTTAGGTTATAAAATTGCCCTTTCTTACTGTTACCTGAAAAGAGCGTATAAAAATCATCTTCACACAGTTTTAGAAAACATTCTACTTGTGGAGGCATAATAGGCATAAAGGAGCTACTTCGTTTAAACCACAAAAGATGTGGGCTAATAGCTGGTACATCACCATTGTTAGAGGAAAAACAATTTCAAGGATAATTGTCGACAGAACAATCTGAGGTCTATAATCGTTTCACTGAGTACTGCTCTATGAGCAGGAATAAAATTAAGGCCTCTATTCAGTAAACTGATATCACAACTGTCCAAAACATAATCTGAAAAATTAAATACCAAATTAGTCAGTTCCTGATCTTGGTGTTTTGCATGGACCTCTCTCCTGAGAACTTTCTCTTGCGTCGACCTCTGCTGATAGATCTCCCTCTGTTCTGCGGCATATATTTCCTCTGATATGGCAAAAAGGGAACATTACCAGGATTAGTGGATTATGGAATGGCTCCTTTGTTGAAGTCAGTTTTATTGAAGAAGGCTTGCTGATTGGATGGGGGTGTGTCCGTAACTATTCGTTCGTTACTGTTACAGACACCTGAAGCCATTTCTGCAGTATGTTCAACACTTCCAGATTGAAAAGAAGCAATAGATGCTGGTAAAACAGGCAAAACAGGTACACCTAAATTGTCATTCATGCTGGATGTAGATTGTCCATCTATAATGCCAGAGCCTAAATTCTGTGATTGTTGGGATCTGGGCCACTCGAGGTTTGTGCCAGTATACATGAGGTCTGAAGACAAGATCAAAAAAAAAAAAAAAAAAAAAAAACAATGGCACAAGGCTGCCGTTAAATTAACCTTTCTAGCAAGATTGACATAAGCAGGTTTGTTTATAATTTTTAACCACAAAACCCAACACCAGTGCTGAGATTTTTTTTCTTCATAAAATTTGGGTGCAATAAGCATGAAAATGCATTAAGGACTGGTGGCACAACCATCAGTTTTGAGTATACATTTAACCTGCTGTTCTTCTTAAGGTAACATTGACTGGATTTATTATGCAATGACTAGTGGCTGGTATCATGGTCTGAGAAGCAGAGCAGAGTCAAATAAGCTACTGAAGTAAAAACAGCATTATCTGAATGTTCCCTTTATAATGTACAGTCATTCATTTGCATAACAGGGATGATGGACTGGACAGAGAAGACTCTTCAGAAATGGCCTGGGTGAAACACAATATTTCATACACATTCATAAGTAGCAGGACAAGCACTGCAGTCCCAGACTCCCCCTAAGATCACTAGAGGTATATACTGTGAACTAGAACCATGTGAAAGGAAGTAACCTTTTTAATACAGCCCAGAACAGCTCATTCTGTACATAAATTTGATTTAATGTTATTAGTAATGTTGCTAGAATTCAGTATTATCGCTATACTTGTGTGATAAACTCATGACCTCTTTCAAGGACTGTAATATTTAAACCTATATAAGGCAATTACTTCAGTATTTTTTTTAAGTCACAAGACATTTGTGAATGAGTGTGAAAGTAGGGTTCAGACACTGCACAGCACCAGTCCCAAAATGGTGAACTTCCACATAATAACTTGTGAAGGCATGTGTACACCTGGTCTGCCAGCTATTTCACTACTCCCTGGCCTTATTCCAGTATTGTTGGGGCCAGTCATGGATCCTAAGGGTCTAAGGTAGTAGTGTCAATGCATATGGTTTGCAGTGAATTTGCAACTAATATTTACATTTCAACATGAACCCATTAAGGGAAAAGTCATGTTGAAAACACTAAGCTGCCTGGTAGCCATAAATAAAAGCCATCCAGCTGTTGGTGAGATTGCACTGGACTTCCATGGTTGTAAGGTGGAAACCATAGGAATGTATCAATTGAGTGAAGGCAGATTCATAACAAGCTTTTGTATTCCACATAGAGTTTTAGAAGATAATAAAACACTAAAGAAATAGGCTGAAAATATACAGATCTGAGTGCAAAAAAGAGGGGAGAAGGATAAATCAAGTCTCTTCATATTGGTATTCAAGATCTTTCTTTATGCAAATATGTAACAATTATAACCACTCTTCTCTTAAGATCCTTGAAGCTGTGTAACTGTCATACTTTAAATATCTAACTAATGTAACTAAATGATAGCAATGTGGTTTAGGGTTGTGACAGGAAACCCTCTCATTACTAATTACCTAAACTGTCAACTGATAAAAAGTACTATCTAACCATAATATGTTGATTACAGTAGTGCATTGTAAAACACTTTAGCTGATGGTCTCTAAGATTTTCAAGGGGGTGGGAGGATCAGTGCCAGGAGCACCAATGAAACTGTAAATTAGTTTTGCAATCTGACTTCCACTTAAAACACTAATATGTTATACTGTGTTACGTTAAGGACAAGGAAGTTAATATTACATTAGCACATTCCCACCTTAACTGAAATCTTACTCAAGTCACTTGTAAAAGTCTATGAAGAAACAGGTTTGCCAGTTAACTGAAGGGTAAAAGCAGATGAAATATATCTTGAAAAATTACAGTTTAGCACTTACCTGTTTTTGATTGACACATGATGTATAAAATTATTTTCACATTACCTGTTTATTTAATATTTTGCAGAAAGTCAACCACAAAAAAATTGAAGGTGACTTAAATTTAATATTTTGCAGCAAGTCAAATAAAAAAAAATAAACAGACAATTCCCCTTACCATGACATTTGTATGTACTTCAGTATGACTGTGTGAGACCACTTTGAAACAGAAACATTGCTAAGGCATACCGTAAAAGTATATGATCATCATTAAAACCAGTGAACCCCCACTGAAGGGAATAAACTAGGTAACAATACTCACACAAACAATAGTCAAACTAGAAGGTAAACCAACCAAACAACAAACCAACCACTTTATCCAGCCCCTATCAATCCATACTACATATCTTTATAAGCAATGGATGCTCATACAACCAGCAATAGGAAACTAGCTCTAGAGTCTATGAACCTATGTTCCACTGTATTTAGCATTCATCCACACCTATCACTGAGTACATTTCCCCCTTTGGTATGTACCTAACCAGGTATACCCAACAATTGGTAAGTTCACACAGGTTACTCGCTAAAAGAATGCAGGGCTTAAGTAAAATGTCCTAGAGAGACCACCTCAAGGCTCTATCCCTGCATTCTGTCTCTTACAGGCTTTTGAGGGGAGATCTATGCGTGACATACAGGGCATTGTCAGACCCCACTCTGATGGCCCTCCCGTGTATCTGCAAAACAAACAGCACCAGAATTACCCATTCTAAAGACTTGTGCTTGTGATATCAGTAGGACCTGCTGGAGAGACAGGTATGTATCCCAGAGGCTACCCCATCTCTGGAACAGGCTCTCCATCCATGTGGAGCAGAGTTCCTCACTAACCCAATCCAAGTGGAGCCTGGGCATTTGAATGGAGAACAGGAAATTCATACCTGGTTTGGCACCTATGTCTCTAATGGACACAGGCAACCTGCAAATGGTTCATCTCCCAGGCTCCTGCTTACACTTATCTAGGTTATCAGAACTTGTCAGAGATTTGGGATGCATGGCTGGGCTTAAAAAGGCCCTTGTGGTCATTAGCCTAGTAAACACCTATGAACCTATGAACCATAAAGATAAACAGAAAAATATTTACCAAATCGCCCACATCCAGCACACACAATCCATTTATATATCTTCTCCTAAGACACACTAATACTATCACTTCTACCACAACTCCCAACAAGATAAACACGGACTCCTTATCAGTATTTAACCCTCGAGCTCCACTGTAATGACTTCATAGTGGCCCAGAATACACAATCTTCTTACTCAGATACAAACTGTACACTTAATCTTCTCCACTTTCACTTATGATGTACTACCTCCAATGCAGTCATTCACTTTTAACTAAAAACTAATCATGCTGGCACTAACTTGTCAACTTTGACAACCAGAGCATTATAAGTACACAGATTTTCTTTTTCTTTTCTTTTTCCTTGGACAGTGTCATAAAACACCATAATTTGAACTGTCTGAGCACTGGAAAAAGCTCAAGACTTTGTGAAGTCTAGGTCATTTGTTATAACTCATGTTCTTTCTTGTATTTGATATTTTTTAAAGATAACAGTTTGCTTTATTCAATCTTCTGTGTTCAGAAACTTTCAAGTTTATGTACATATAAATGCATTAAGAAATTGTAATGCAACAAGGATAATGGCAGGAAGTTGCACTTAATGCTATGCATAACTCCAAAGGAGTCAGGAAGATGGCTTTGGTGCGATCAGTGAAATCTGGGTATTGCTCCACTCAGCATAAATTCAGCAGCTGGATTTAGTGTAATTCTGAATTAAAAAAACTTAGCAATTTAGTTTCTGTCTGACCAACAATTACATTTGAATGCTTTTTGGGTGTTATTATCAGGATCACAACTTTGAATTAAATAACAGATGGGGTATAAAGTAACTACTGTTTGTGATTTGGGAAGTGAGTAAAATGTTCTATGCACAGTAAGAAGACAATCATAGTACCACTTTCTATAAGTTGCACTTTTAACATACTAATCATGACGCATAGCCGGAAAGAAATGCTTTTCTTGGCAATCTGCAGCACTTTTGCATTTTGAAATGTTGAAAAAAGCAGGGAACCTTATAGCCACAGCAGCTGCTCAAACTTGAAAGTAAATTCAGGAACACAGCTGTCACAATGGTTGGCTGTTTTCAAGGTCTCATTGTAGAACTGGTAAGTGGGTAAGAGGAATGTGGAGTGGGAATTCAGGTTTAGGAAGGGGAGGGGATTTTTAGGTATATGCAGAGACTGCGAGTTAGCTCAGGGTTAGGGTTAGGGAGTGAAGTGTGGTTAAGGTTTAGCGAGCAAGCAAAGGAGATCTGGGTGTTAGGGACAGGAGGGACATTTTACGTTTAGGCAGTAATTGTGAGTTGTTTTAGGGTTAGGATCAAAGTTCTGTGAGGAACAGTTAGCTTAGTGTTAGTCCATAGGAATTGGGGTAATGGGAGTTCAAACACTTGCCAACACAAGAGAGTGGCAGCAGGGAAGTGTGTTGCAAGCACTTGTAGTAGACCCAGAAAAGCAAAAGGGATGCAACAATCACCAAAGTGTGCAAAAGTGCACAGTTTGAATCCCTGATTTTCCCACTGTTTTTCCAGATGAGAAAAAGCCATCTTATCAAATTCATGGGGAATGTCAGATAAATGTTTAAATGGTGGTGGTGGTAAAGAATGATGTCATAATCATGAGAGATTTTGTAACTTAGCATTCTTCATGGTAGTATTACCAATCAGTGGGGATTCTCATTTAACTTCACTTGATCATGCAATGCTCACCATGAATATACCAAAAAAAAAAAACCTCCATTCTGCACTTTACAAATTGGTATTGAAGATATCAAAAACTCACTTCATTGTTTGGAATTGTACTTTTTGAAATATGAAAGTCTGCGACTCGAAAAACTGCCTTAAGAAAACAGAGTCTGTGGTTAATCAGTTTGCACTATCACAATGTGCAGAAAATAAGCACCTATTTCTCTAGAAGGAAGCTCATGAAGAGACAGTTTAATTCATACCTCTCAACTGTCCAGATTTTTGAGGAATGTCCAGATTTTTGCCTCATATTTTTGGTCTTTTCCTCATAAAATGTGTGTATTTCTAGCCAATTATGCAGATTTGAAACCACTAAATAATATTAAATAAGAACAGACATTTGAGTTTCAGACTTAATATCCTTCAGGAAATATATAATAATTCAAAACCTGATATTCTATGAACTTTTTAAGTTTATAGAAGCAATTTTAAAAATCTGTCCCTATTTTTGCACCTTTGTCTCCCCAGTTATTTCTGGCTTTGTCCAGATTTCTTGTGCTGAGATGTTGAGAGGTATGATTAAGGTATTTAGGGGAAGACTAACTTAGTAATGAAGCTGACATGGCAGTGCAAGTAATTTTTAGCATAGTTGCTGGACCTGCAAATGCTCAGCCATTATATGTTATCGACAGAGATTACAGGATTCAGTGTCATTTGTCTCCCTGGCTCATCTTCCTAGACTTATATTTGTAAAAATTACTTACTGCATCAGATGCTTTACATGTCTAGCCGACAGACAGAAAGCAACAATCTATTGCATGGCATGGCTACAGTCTAAAGAATCAGTGGATCTACAAAGGAAGTGTTTCTTTGAAAACTGGCATGGCAGTCAGAATACAGCTGCTGCTTGAGCATGATTTAAATCTAATATGGCACACGCAGTCAGTTATAAACTTTATACATTGGAAAAAATGCAACAATATATATTCAGACTAGCAGCTATGCATGTCTAAGGTCTTCATATTACCTCGAATACCAGCAAAAGTAGGCACACAGTTTATTCAAAAAGCTGAACAGTTCACACAAAGTGGATTTTGTGTGAACTGTTCAGCTTTTTGAATAAACTGTGTGCCTACTTTTGTTGATATTCGAGGTGCTTTGTGTTGGATTACTAGTGTACTTTGCACCTTCCGTGTTTGGGTTCTTCATATTACCTCTTATAAAAGTTCTGAAGTCTGACAAATATTTGCAGAGTGGTGAAAATTTGATTGAAAAAATTTCAGCTTGACTGTTATGAGACATTGGAAATACAGTTATATGTTGGCAGGAGTTTCAACTACCCTCTCTATCAAGTGGTAGATAAATGGCTTGATAATACTGATTAGGTTAGAACTATTGCTGCAGTATTCTGCGATTGTGATACTCATGCAGAATACATTGTTACAACTTCATCAGCAGTATGGAAAACCATGCGCTTGCTAATTAGAGTAATGCTTATACTGCTGAATTTTAACCTCATAGTAGGTGGCATGCTATGAATGGCAAATTATCTATCTAGCTAGCTATCTAGCTATCTTGCTATCTAATCTATCATTCTATCTATCTATCTATCTATCTATGATTGCAATCATTTTTTTTAAGAGGTGCTGTGTTAGTTAGTTTTGCACTATCTTTAAACAGGACGATGGTGAGATCCCACTCTTTGAAGTGCTTGAGTCAATCTACTGCATATTTGATGAACCCATCCTTCATGACTAAGTACACCCCCTAATGCACCAGTGATCTGTTTGGTCCACCTTAGGGTTCGAAGTGAAATAGAGTGGACATCATCATACAGGCGGAGTTGGGTTGTCATGATAATGCGACTGGATTGGACTTCTGGCAGGCTTTGCAGAAACTGGAATACAAACATTAGCTAGACAGACCAGCCACTATGGTTCAGCTGGCCAGACCCACTTGGATGTTAGCTTTAAATGGCTGACTGCTGGAGGTGCAGCAAGCAGATTTTGTGCTAAACATTTTGAACGTTCTCTGGTGGAGTACTACATGGTGTCATTGCAATGGATTTGTTGGGGCTTTCGTGGTTCTTTTTGGGCAGTATGCTATGGTTTTGTTGATTGGTCCCAATGCTTTGCAATAACCCGAATGGACCGATGAGCTGGGAGCTGTGACAGCTTTATACTACAAAAGGGTTCAGTCCAAGTGGCGTCCCTGCCAAGGACATCTCAGGTGAGTGGATGGGGATAACTCTGTGCTGCATACCTTTTGCATTAACAGAGTGCCACAGTACATTTCTTTGCACCAAACCATTATTTATTTATTTAGGGAGTGTATGGACTTGTTAAGATGGTAACAGCACATACTCAGATAGTTGTACCACTATATAACTCCAAGGCATTGTGTTCAGAGTAACATTTGTGGCATTATTTGTGTTTACACTAGAGGTGAGAGGCTGCAACGGACAGCACGGTTATATGAGAGAGACAGCGCTGATTGTATATCGGCTGGTAATTGAGCACTACCTGCAAATGCTAGACTTAAAATAGAAGGAGATCAGTTTGGTTTCCTGGGGGGGTCTCTTTTCTTGGTGGTGGTAGATGACAGGCAGTGTAGATACTGGTTAAACTTGCTCTAAAAGAATGGGAAGTTTACAATGTTACCACCGCAGTTCACATGATGATATATAGGGATATGAATCTGTAGCTTGTTCACCAGCTAGCTATGCTTTTTCACCACTTTTTGAAGTATTGCATTTCAGAATTGTCTTTACTGGATTCCGGTGAAACTTGGATCTCAAAGACTAAATAATTATGTGACAGAGTGTGCATCACCAGTTGAAATCATGCTTGCTGTAGACACTATCGTGCTAAATTTGTAAGCTTGATAATAAAAGCACACACACACACACACACACACACACACACACACACACACACCAAAAGCTCCATTTCTGCCTAAAAGCACAGACACACACACACACACACACACACACACACACACACACACACACACACACACACACACACACACGCACACCAAAAGGTCTGTTCCTGCCTAATGCACCCACCTTTGTCCTGGACATCCTGCTGCAATCCATAGCCCCAGTAGCTCAACTTGCCCTGTTTCTTGCGAATGCATTCAAAGTCTGTAGTCTGCATGCATGCACCAAATCCCAGCATGCAGTTCCAGAGAATGCACAGACTGCAGACATTGCAGTCTGATCCACTTCCTGTCTATGCAGTTGTAACTGCATAGACTTCTGGGGCATCTGTAGACTGGTGCCCACTTTCCCAATCTGGACTGCTGTTTAACCAGTCCAGATTCAAGTACGCATGCGTGGAGTTCGTTCGGGACTTAATTTTTTTTTATTTTGTTTTTTCTGTTTTACAGCTGGGGGGGGCTGCAGTCCTGCAGTCCAATAGCACGAGCAGCCACTGCAATTAGCATCTTTCAGAAAATATATAATAATTCAAAACCTGTTATTCTATGGACTTTGTAAGTTTATAGAAGCAATTTTAAAAATCTGTCTCCAGTTTTGCACCTTTGTCTACCCAGTTATTTCTGGCTTTGTCCAGATTTCTTGTGCCGAGATGTTGCGAGGTATGATTAAGGTATTTAGGGGAAGACTATCTTAGTAATGAAGCTGACATGGCAATGCAAGTAATTTTTAATATAATTGCTTGACTTGCTATTGCTCAGCCATTATATGTGATCAACAGAGATTACAGGATTCTGTGTCCTTTGTCTCACTAGCTCATCTTCCTAGATTTATATTTGTAAAAATTACTTAATGCATCAGATGCTTTACATGTCTAGCTGACAGACAGAAAGCAACAATCTATTTCATGGCATGGATACACTCTAAAGAATCTGGATCTACAAAGGAAGTGTTTCTGAGAAAACTGGCATGGCAGTCAGAATACAACAGCTGCTTGAGCATGATTTAAATATAACATGGCACATGCACTCAGTTATAAACTTTATACATTGAAAAAAATGTAACAATATATATTTGGACTAGCAGCTATGCATGTCTAAGGTCTTCGTATTACCTCTTTATAAAAGTTCTGAACTCTGACAAATATTTGCAGGGTGGTGAAAATTTGATTGAAAATATTTCAGCTTGACTGTTACGAGACATTGGAAATACAGTTATATGTTGGCAGGAGTTTTGTCTACCCACTCTGTCAAGTGGTAAATAAATAACTTGATAATACTGATTAAGTTAGAACTATTGCTGCAGTATTCTGAGATTATGATAATCATACTAATACCCAAAATAATTCCTGTATGCAACAATAGAACTCCAACAGAACAAGCCCACAGGCTGAAAAATACCAGGAATATCGGATTCAACCACAGTTCGTTTTCTTTATTCAAACAGATACAACGGAGATGATGCTTGGTTTAGCGCTTTCATCTAGATAACTAGATTTCCTCAGAACAAAGTACGCAGAATCACTCACACTTAAATACTTAAAATATTCCGCCCTTTTCATCAATTAATCAATTATATTGTTGTATGCATCTCTATTAACAGAATTAAAAAGAATTTCACTTTAAAAAAATCTCATACGAAAGTTGTCATATGTATAACCATACAACTAACTACTACAAATACTAAAAATATTCATGACTATCTTATTAAAATTTGATACAATATGTCTATCCATCACAGAATAATATCCCATTTGTTATTGTCATCAAATTCTGTCCAATTATATATCTAAAATGTTGTTATAAACTTGCTACTATCCATAATTTGTACAATTGTATATTATGGAACATACTATATGTCATCACATTAAGCCTGTAATAAACATTTTTCACATTTCAAGTACATGAAATACAATACATAATACACTTGGTTGCACTGTCGATGCAAACTCTATAATATATAATAGAGGCGACCCAATACTTAAATATTAATTAATATGTAATCATGTGCAAATCTAAACACACAGGTGTGGAATTTTATCTATTAATACTTATTATAAAAGTAGATCATGATGTCAACTATACACCATATATTATATCCTAACTAATGGTTTAGTGGGAATAACTTCATTTAGTCCTGGATGCGTGGCTGCATCAAGTCGTAACTGCCATTTTATCTCTTTTTCACTAACAATGGCTTTGATGTCCCCCCCCCCCAGGATTAGGTGTAATCACCTCTAGTATAGCAAACTTGAAACCTACACATCCTGGACTATTCAATATGTGTCGGGACAATGCATTATTAGTATCCTGTTTGTTGATACAATAGATATGATCATATATTCTGTTTTTAAAATAACGATCTGTCTTTCCTACATAATAGCTTTGACATGTGTCACATATAGCTAAGTAAATCAGGTGATTAGTCTGACAATTTCCATGTCTAAAGATTACCCTAGTCTTAATATTATTATTTAAGGTGATAGTAATACCTTCAAATATGTATCTGCAATAATTACAGTGTCCAAATTTTTTTGTACCTACTTTTTGTACTTTATGACATTTATAATAGTTGTATTTCATTTCTATAATTCTTTTTAGACTATTGCCTGTTTTGTATACAAATTGAGGCCTAGATGG
>NC_056735.1:796092962-796174316 GCF_019279795.1 Protopterus annectens
GGGGTTTTTTTTACTCCCCCAAGGGGCCCCTCCACCAGATGTATCCAAGCACCGGAACTGTGATTTCAGCATCCCAAACACACGCTCTATGATGATTCTGGTTTGTGCGTGTGCCTCATTATGGCATTCTTGCATGGGTGTGTGTGCATTTCTGGAGTCATCATCCATGGCTCCAGTGCATAGCCAGCATCCCCCACGAGATGGCCATGTGGGATGTCCCCCCTGACAAATACCTGATACAGCTGTGAGGCATGCCAGATATGGGAGTCATGGTAGCTTCCAGGGCTGCAAGCACACACATCCATGATAATGCCCTGGGCATTGCACACAACCTGGCAGTTGATGGAGTGGAATCCCTTGCAGTTTATGTAGCGCATACCCTGCTCACTGGGTGGTGACTTCATTTGTATGTGCGTGCAGTCTATCGCACCCAGTACCTCCGGGTATTGTGCCACACGGTGGAAGTGACGCATATTGCTGGCCAACTCCTCCTGAGTTCTGGGAAGTATATCTGCTCATTGGCATGTGGTAACATGGCATCCAGGAACTGGTGTAGTACCCTGGATGCTGATGCCTGTGAGATACCCATTATATCTCCAGTTGGCCTTTGAAAGGTACCTGTGGCCAGTATTCGCAGGCTTACACATACCTTCGTGTCCACTGGTATGGGTTCCCCTCTGTTGTTTCTAGTTCTCAGGCGTGGCCGGCACAGCTCCACTATTTGCTGTAAGATGTCCCTGTCCACCCTGTAATGCTCTACTATCTCCAGGTCATGTAGCCCCTGGTAGGTTACCCTTGGTCTGAGCACTCTCCTTCTGCTCCGATGCCTGCGGTGGTTGTCGGCATCATCCTCCACAACACCGTCAGTCTCTAACACATGCTGATGAATCACAGCTATGGCAGCTCCCAACATGTACATTTTAAAAGTTCCCCGTGTGTTTACACCTATGGTGCGGTGTTTGGGAATACACAGGTGTGTGTTGGGTGCTTACACACTTTATACTACTGTGCTGTGAACACCGATGATGTCATAGGGTGTGTATGTACGTTCGTAGCTACAGGTTATGTTATGGGTTTTACTGCCGGAACTACTATTGTGGTGCCTTTGGTGTTGAATTACATTTGCCTGCCGTGGATTACCTCTTGACCTTCCCTTTACATTTCTGTGCGTTGCACCTGCCATTTTCTGGCATGCATCCTGCAGCCTACTTTCATTTGTACTTTCCTGGACCTGGCGTATCTTGCGTTATGTGTGCTACTGCCGGTCTGCTGTCGGTTTGCTTTGCTCTGCTGTGTCAGGTCTCCTATCTTTGCAATCCAATATCTCCCCTCCTTTCTTTGCATTCACATGCCTCCCCTATCCTGTTTTGCAGGTTTCTGCAAGTGGACCTGTCAGCTGCCGTCGATTGGCCTTTGTGGGTTGATTGGTGTTGATTGCTCATTAGTACTCCAATTACCCTACTTCCGCATTTCCTTTTCTTCCCCTGATCTTCCTGTTTCTGCTATTGTTTGCGGCACGTGCATCCGATTACTGGGTTTCGGGCATGTTTTCATCCTCGTACACATGCGCTTTTGGCCACCATGTGTGTTCTCAGCTAAACGATTCCTCCCCACCCCTATCCTGCAGCTTTGCTTGGCAATGGACAGGCCAGATTTGCAATGCTCCAATGTGCTTAGTGCTACAGTGACACACTCCTCTGCTGATGTCATGTATGTCCTCTGAGCTACTCCTCGGTGTTATACTGCTGCGCCGTATGGTACAACCTTCCTCCGGCTGGACATTTGCGATTCAGTATTATCTGCCTCATTTGCATGGCATTGACTACTAATTCATAGTTACCACGCTGAACACTATTGCAAGCCATTAGCAACCCTTGCACCTTGGTTGTGGTGTTCCATGCCTACCATTGTGTGTTATGCTGTAAACCTGATTTCTATTAAGTTGCGATTTTATGACATTTTTATTTTATTTCCTTATATTACAGCTTCTGCACACATGCCCTGCTGTTCTGCTGTGCGTTACTGTGGACATGCCATTAAATGTTGTTATTTACATGTTGTGCATCTTTTCTTATGCCATTGGCTGTGTATTTTACCATTGGCATATGTTCACGTTGTGATACCTGGGTCTGGCCCTCTTCCATAGCTCCAATGTTATGTTTGGGAAAATGTAAACCATGTTTTTTGGTTTACATTTCCGTCAAACTCTATGCCTGCACCACTTCATGAATCGCTATATGCCTTCATTTGCATGGTGCAACACTGCACATGGGGTGATTTGCATACCTACGCCGAGGGCTGCGCAGATCTGGCGTACGCCGGTAGTGCACGTGGAATTGGATCGTATCTGAATCGCTCGGCAGCCATATTTGGCATTATAACACCTACGCTATGCGTGCGCCTGGCGCAAGCTTCATGAATCCCGGGGATGGTGTTGGCTCCTACATGATGACATGAACTGCAGTACAAATACAGGTATTAAGAGTTTTGTCTAAGCAATAACTTGAAAATATACCTGATTAGCAGTTCTGGTCAGTTGTTGATTTATTCCACATTTCTACTAAAGAGAAGAGCACTTAGAGAGGGTGTTTTAGATAGCAAATAGGCTTACAAAGTTAAAAGTGAACCTCAATACACATTTTTGTCAAAATTTTTCTGTGGAAAAATCCTACATCATACCAATGCACAAAGGCAGATGAATATCAGTTATCTTACCCCTCTCAAAAATATTAGAGAAATGCATCCATATGCAGATGATGCAATACATAACTTCAAACAAACCTCAAAAACACAACATGGCTTTAGGCCCCAGCACAGCACCGCTACTGCTCTACTACATTTTACTAATGTAATAAGACAACATAGAAACAATGGTCTGCTTGTGTCCAGCATGTTCTTAGACTTGTCAAAGGCATTTGACACCTGTTTCATGCCAGCAACTGCTCATTCAACTCTCCTCAATAGGACTTTAACAATACTTCTTATCATGATTTCCTAGTTACCTATCTGAAAGGCAACAAACCTACTCATCCTTTCAACCAGTTACTGCAGTTGTCCTTCAGGGCTCTATCCCGGGTTCTCTCCTATTTAATATATTTATCAATAACCTCCACACCTCCACTCACCATGCTAGTTTAGTTCAGTGTGCATATGACTCAAAATTATTATGTGCAGCTCAACAATAAATAAGCTCCAAGATATTGTCTAAAAGTCTTTCTGCACTATAGGAACGTGAGTCAAAGAATCAAACCTCCTACTCAACCTCAAGAAAACGAAGTTAATACTTATTACCTTGAAAAGTTTACTTATTACCTTGAAAAGTTGCTAAAATCAAAAGCAACCTTTTACCATAAAGTTAGCAAATAATATTGTCATTGGACCTGTAACTCACAGTAAACTTCTAGGCGTTATAATAGATGACAATTTCAAATATGGCCAGCATATATTGCACATCATTGCATATACACACCATAAACTAAGCTCCCTTTACAGGGTGAATGGATACCTTACAGATACTGCTAGAAAAACACTAGCAATCACATTCTTATTGCTAATTCTTTAATACACTGCTGCTAACAAACTTAAACAATAGTCAAAAAATGGAACTTGCCTCCTGCTACAATAAAACAGACATATTTGCCACTGATCTCTCTCATAGGACCCACAATTATCATAGCTTAAAGCAATTAAACTGGCTTGAACGACACAACTCTGTAACATATTCACAACTATGTACAGCACTCAAACTCATTCATCATTCAGAAAAAATGCTTTGCACTACAAAACTTATTACTGCCCTACTGTCCAGCAAGGGACCTCCATTCTAGTAACAAATTCTAGCTACTCACAAAGAAGTCAAATAATGTTGCAGGAGACTTGCTCTATTGCCAATACATTCCTAAATCCCCACACAAATAAATCTCTCCAACAAATTCAATAGTTTTAAATCACTGCTTAAACAACATCCTGCACATCACCAGGTTAAGGCTTTTTGCTCACTGTGCAATACTCTCCAAATACTATACTGTTAACCTCTTACTGAAATGACAAAAAAATTTTTGTACATAACTGCTGCCTGTAACCACAGTATGTGTATAAATGCAAATAAGAATGTAATTACTATGTGTTTAACTGGAACTAAGTATAATGCAATGTAAACAAATGGAGCTTTTCTCCCTGGGCCTATGATAAAAATGGGCATTACACAGTTAGACTTTCCCAGTAACCAAAGACAAATAAATAAACAACAAACAAAAACAATACATAAATAAACATTTTTTTAGAAGATAAGGTGCCTATTCATACATGGAATAAAGATTGCTAACAAAACCTAAAGAATATATGCAACATAAAAAGAAAGGTTTAGACTCATGGAAACCCTTAAGACATTCATTGTACAAAAGTAATACATTGAAGTAATGCACAACGATTGTATTATTTCCTTGCAGACAATTTGTAACCTTGCATCCTTTATTATCCTCACTTCTGCATAACTGTACTTTGACAGAAAAATTACAACAGTCATTGTAAAGGTATACTACAGTATAAATGTAAATTTCAGAAGTACGTTGCTAAGCATATGTGATTTACATTCTCTAAATGATTAGGTTGTGCAACATATTCATCACAACAATGAACATGATTAACTAAATATTTAAAATTTACTAGTGAAAGTAATATGGAGGCTATAAATTATTTAGTTGTTTACATAGCTAAGAATGACATTACCAGTGTTTTACATCTGGTATTTACAGGAAAGAACGTTTTTCTAATGTTTTTTTTGAAGTTTCGCTACTCATTATGGCAAAAAATAAATAAAAGGATATAGTGAATGAGGTATCCATCTTTTTTGCAATTAATATGAGGAGCTAGGAAAAATGGTGCATCCATTCTTAATCAAGATGTCCCCTTGAAAATAATATAAACAAGGTATTCTGTTTGTGTTTGGATAAAAACAACTAGATTATGTCTTATGAATCTATTCAGAGAGTCCCTCGGTCAAGAAAGCTAACTAGATAAGCAGATTTGTGTATTATAAAATGAGGGACAGGTAGACATAACTGACAACAAGAGCATGTTGTCATATAAGTATCCTTACTTCACTCTTGTTTATAAAACATTGTCTCAAATAGACAAATCTGTTGTCTCAGTAGAGCATATACCTATGATGGAAGGACTTTTTAGCACTGCATTAGTGATTTCTGATGTATCACAAATGACAACATTGAAGTCAGATTCTCCCAGCAAAATGATTTGGAGATTTGGTACAATTTTTTTTTTAATGAAACAGTCCAAGTTATATATGGCAAATCTGTGTGAAGCTCTGAAAAATCTTCCAAAGCCTTCATATAATTAAGAATGAAAATTAGGATGTGTGTAAGGGCTAAAAATAGATAATCAGAGGTGCAGCCTATTAAACAGATATGGAAGCAGGTGAAACTTATTTTGAAGATGTAGCTTATGGCAGGTTATACTAGTGGTAGAAGCTGAGCACATTACAGGTTTACAGTAGTTAGTGAATGATGGTGGAAAGGAAGCCTTTACTAGATTAAGAAAAGTCAAGCTTATTTCAGATTTTATAAAGGAATGTAAACAACTTGACAATGCATTGAGGTAGGAGTGGAGACCTCTGTTTTGTAAGTATGTAAACAAGTTACAGGCTAGTAACAGATAAGCAATGACTGTGCAGAAGCTATAACATAAGTCATGGCAATAGAAAGTAGATTAATATAATATTTCTTGTCTTACAGAAAGGTTATTGACATTGCAGTAAACTACCTCATGAGAATCTGTACAGTCAATGAAGGTAAGGTTTTTAAGTAACAAAGATGAATGGTGGCAACACAATATGAAGATACAAAATACATGTTTAGGGAGCAAAATGATTCTTGTGAGGGCCATTGATGTTTAATCTATTAGTAGGATAAAATTTGAAGCATATTTAAAAGAGAAGGAGAAAAATGTGGGTTGTACCTGTCATCCCGACATCTGATGATGATGATGAATAAATATGTGAATCTGTGTTCGGCTATAAAATATCATCGACCAGCTAATTATAAAACACAAAATGTCTGAACAATATATTACAAAACATGGCTTATTTTGAAAATAAATTCATCGAATGGCCCCAATGGCCATAGTTGGCAAACATCTCTAATGTAACCAACCAAGGTGGGGGACTTTGGCCACTGTGCCACCCAACTCCCATTACAATATATACCAACTCCAAGATTGCACTACAGTGGGGAATATGGCAAATTTAAAAAAGTTTCCTTCATCTACCTCATACACTGCAGTACTTGTTAGTTGTTGGCCAACTATGGCCATTTAATTATTTTTTTTTTAATAAGCTGTGTTCATTACTTTAATGTTTAGATATTTTACATTAATTTATTAGCTGTTCAAAGATTTTTTTTTGTGATGGCTGATCATATACTCATTTTGTCTATATCTCTTCCTGGTTTTGAATAGTAGTGGTCAGGCATATTTTTTGACAGGAAGAGTTAAATGACATCTGCCTATATTATCAGATGTAATATCAATTAACTATTTCATGCTTTATGACAAAACAAGTTCTGGTGTTTTACTGATTAATAACATTAAACATTTTTAATGTGGGTAATCAACTCATGGAATGTTAAGAGACTACAAACAATTGAAAATTGGAATATATTTATTTATTTATTTTTTAAATCAAAACCAGAAGTTTTATTTTTATTTCTACAATAGACCTTATGATGTCCAAAATAGGCTCAAATTGCAAAGAAAAAAAATGGATTAATGTTATTGTAGACTCAGTTAACAAATCAAACAGCTGTTGTGTTTCCATTATAAAAAATTCAAAGATTCAATATTGCATTATATCTCAGACTCTGAAGGAAGATGGTACAATTTAAGTGCTTTCACAGCAATCACATATTTTAAATTGTACTTTATTTGATACATTTAATTTTCAAAGAAACAATTCATCACTCCTAAAATTCACCTATTATTTGCATTGCCACAAATCTTGGTCTAAGGTAAGCTTTTTTCTGATATCTGAAGTCTTTCTGAAAACAGAATACATCTTTTACATAAAACCTAGATACTTTTCTGATCACTCTAAAATTATTATTACTATTAATTCGTCTTATATCAGTAAAACAAACAATATTGCCTATAACTGGACTTTAAATCTTAAATTCCATTCCACTTCAAAAAGAAGCCATTAAAATGAAATTAATTATTTACTGGATAGTTTTCTAGGCAATGCCTCTTGCTCATAAATCCCACGTGATATTTAGTGGGCTGCTCTCAAAACCCAGATTACAGGCACTTTTCTAAGTAAGGCTACTTACTATAAAAAATCTCATAAACTCAGGGAATCAGTGTTAAAAGAAAAATAAACTAAGTTAGAACATGCTCTATGCCTAAATTATAGAGATGCTGCTACAAAATGCCTAGCTGATATTCAGAAAAAACTGTAATAAACATAAGGCAGCATTCATTCTACGAAATTAAAGCATTTAGCTAGATATTTGGAATGGTTGAAAACACCTTCCAAGTTTCTAGCAAGACTCATAAATATCAACCAAAGTTCTCCTTTAACAACTGAAATTATGTACCAGGAGAAACATTACAAAATCAGATAGGAGGGTATGGAAGTTTTTGTACAAATGTATACAAATTTCTATGGGGAACACAACCTTACCTACTCTCCACAAGAGTTGGATCAGTGACTGAATAGTCTAACATTTCCAAAAATCACCCAAGACCAACAAATTATGCTTACCACACTGTTTAATCAACAAGATTTATTTTATAAGTAATCAAAAATTTTAAAACTGGTAAATCACCTGGACCTAGTTAGTCTTATAATAGAGTTCTATAAAACATTTGCTCAAATTATTTAAAAATGTTACTGTATGCATTTAATTATATATGTGATAATGGCATCTCAGACCTTTATCTTAATAACTACAAAACTATTCTTATCCTGAAATCCAGTTCAGACCATAAAAATCCCTTAACTATAGACCAATATCCCTTATATATATTGACATTAAGATATTTGCTCAGATACTAACTAGTAGGTTAAAAATCATTCTACTAAATATACTCTTCCCTTACCAATCTGGATTTAGGCAAGATAGGCAAACTTGTGATCATACATTTACATTAGACTCTTTCAAAACACTATAACCTATCATTTTTTCTCTTATACTTGACTCCTTGAAAGCATTTGATAAAGTGAATCTAGCTTTCCTTTTTACAATCATGCCCTACTTTCGACTTCCACTGTCTTTTATTAACTTAGCTAAACTTCTTTATTCCAATGCCCACACATTTCTATATATTAATGAAATTCTTTCCCCTCCAATTAGAATAACTAGCTGCTTCACCATATTTATTTAACCTATACATGGAACCACTGTTTCTTCTCATGACACAAAAATCCTACCATCTTACATCAGTAATCTGCAATATTTCCATACCTTTGATGGCCTTATATAATATGGATTTACCAAAAAGTTTATATAACACTGATAGTTTTTCAAAATTTTCTAATTATAAGTTAAACTTATCTAAATCTTCTATTTTTCCTTTTAACACCAACTATATATTCCCTAGCCTTTCCTCTAAATCAATAAGGTAAATAATTCTTTAAAATATCTAGGTATCACTTTTCAACATAATCCTACCTCTTTTTTTCAAGATAACTTAAATATATCTAATATTGAGCACAATATTACTAAATGAAATAAATTAAACTTTCCTTTTCTGTCTAAAGTGTCTATCATCAAAATAAATATATTACCTTGGCTATTGTTCCAGTTTACCTCATCTAATCTACTAGTATATTTTAATTTTTTTAAGAATATTATCACTCAATTATCCAACTTCTTTCCTTAAAATCTATCAGGATTGGATATAAAAAATAATTTATCCCAACCCTTCCAGGCTTTAAACTATATTATGATGTAATTAATTCTACTAGATTAATCAACCACAAAAAAAACAAAGCAAGATGGAAGCAGTGAGGAGAACACCTCGGTGCAAACTAAAAACTAAAAATCTAACACAGTCAGACTCAGAGGTGCAGTTTAGCTTAAAGTATAAGCCAAGCAGTCCAACAAATCACTGTTTCAGATAAATGCCAGCAAAAATAACTGAAGACACAAGCACTACACTTAAGACACTTAAAATGCTTAACTTCATTCACCGCATTTTTCAGATACTGAGACTTCATCAGAACACAACAAAATCATTGAAGCCTCTCCTTTTATAACAACTATAAAACATAACTTCCTATATTAATTAACTTCCTTTTACTACAAATATGTATATAAATCAGATACAATTAAAAAAATTTTTTATCCTATTAAAAGTAAGGTTATATCGAACTTTTTGATTACCCAGTTTATTTCTTAGTTTTTTTTTCTCTACTATGTTTTCTAAATTTTTTAACTGGGGATAGAGGGGGGATTGTTGGTACTTTTTCTTTTAAATTGATTGTCTAAGTTTACCCCACTCTCAGTCTTATGAAATATATATTGTAAATTCTTATTTCTTGTGAACATTTTTAAGTCCAATATGATATGGTTAATGTCACTCTTAGTACTAGAAACAAACTTTAAACCTTTCATAAATAAATTAAAATAAGTTTTATTTAATTCTATATTACTGTAATTGTAAATATTGTAATTTTGATGGGAATATATACTATTATCCTTTTTGATAATATTATCATTGTTTGTACTTAAAACCCATTTACATTCTCTCTAGAATTTATCTATGATTTCTTCTCTGGTTGTAGTTCTGCGGCTAAAAATTTAAAGACTGATTCCTTATCCTCGCAGATCTCTGTAAAGGGGGTATTTTAAAGAGTTATTTAATCTCAAATTGGCTTTATCATTGTAATTAGTACTTTCATATTCAGCCTCTATATTAATGTTTACTCTGCCTTCTACTTTATCCCTTCTCTCCTCTTCTCTATATTACCTACCTTGTGAGAAGTGGGACCTTGGTTTTAGGTAACTTCTACCCTATTTGTACTCTTCCATGTCCCTCAGAAACTTTTTACTCTTTCTTCTCACAAAATAATTCATTTTATTGTCTATTTTAACTTTAATGTCTAGATGTTTCTTTCCTTCTTTCTTCCTCTACAGAGTTGACATTAGAGATAGTTCCTGTTGACATTAGAGATAGTTTATCTGACTATAAAGGGAGGTCTATGGAAAGAAAACATAGACTATAGAGAAACATATTTGCAAATATATTTACAGGCTAATGAAAAGCCTGGATTAAATGATAATATATATATTATGCCATTGCTAAAAATTAGAGCAGCTAGATTATGAAGAGACTTAATGATATTTTATCTAAGAAAGTATTAGTTTTACTATGATGGGTTTTTCATAATATTAAGTTTCCCATGATTCCATCTTAACTGTTTTCTCCTTTAAGATCTTTTTAAGATTTTCTTAGTATTTTTTTAAGTTTTTCTATGTGCTTTTTGGTATTGTATTCTAGTAGTGTACAATAATGTATTTATTATAATATTTTCATCATACTATTTAGTAGATAAGGGAACATTCAGAATACTTACTGCTTTTAATTAATACATAAATATTTTTGCAA
Organism: Protopterus annectens; assembly: GCF_019279795.1. Lineage (NCBI taxonomy): Eukaryota > Metazoa > Chordata > Ceratodontiformes > Protopteridae > Protopterus > Protopterus annectens. The sequence continues at coordinate 796,103,583 of NC_056735.1, forward strand.
TATTTTAAAAATTGTTACATATTTTAGAGGCTTAGGTTGGTTATCTTATATAGTAATGTCTAGATATCTTAAATGGACAGGAGAGGGCAGCAGAGCATTAGTTTCAGAACTATATCATACTATTTTTTTATTGATTATATATATATATATATATATATATATATATATATATATATATATATATATATATATATTTATATGGGTTCCCTTCAGAATCTCGAACTATTGAAATCTCGAATTTCAGTAGCTCAAGACCAGAAGGGCAAAAGTGCAGAATACCGAAACCCCAGAAGTGCGAAATTCAAAACCCCAAACTTCAGAAAGTTTGAATTAGCGGTTCTGGTGTTGCAGTGTATGAATGGTTGGTTGGAGATGTAGGTAAGTATTTGTGTTTTACGTGTTTTGGGTAGGGGCTTTAGTGTGCGTCCATGTTTTTTTTTTAGTGTGATGTGTGTGTGTGTCCGAGGGGAATGTAGCTTTTGTAGCAATGTTTTTGTGTGTTTGTCTGTGTAGTGGGTCCTCGGAGTTAGTCTATTTAAGTAGGAGGTGTATGTGTGTGTGTGTGTGTGTGTGTGTGTGTGTGTGTGTGTGTGTGTGTGTGTGTGTGTGTGTGTGTGTGGAGGGTTTAGTCCCCCACATGTGGAGCACAGTGGGACTTGCCCCATTGCTTGTATGTAGGGTAGGTTTAGGGAGGTATATGTTTGTGTTTTTGTGTGCGGTATGTTTAGTATAGAAGTCACAATTTTAAATTTTGTGCTACTGGGGTTTTGGCTTCATGGTCTCGAGATTTCAGTATTTTGAGATTATGAAGTGAATATATATATATATATATATATATATATATATATATATATATATATATATATATATATGTATGAAACAAAATTGTATCATTTGTAAAATAACAATGAGAGTGCTACAGATTTGTCATGAGACATTTTATGACATTTTATAATTTTATGTCTACACATACTTTTAATAGGATAAAAATGCTTAATTGTACCTGATTTACATACATCATTGTAGTAAAAGAAAGTTAATTAATATAGAAAGTTGCATTTATAGTTGTTATAAAAGGAGGGGTTTCAATGATTTTGTTATGTTCTGATGAAGTCTCAGTATCTAAGTGGAAGAATAAACATGGTGAATAAAGTTAAGCATTTTAAGTGTCTTAAGTATAGTGCTCATGTCTTCAGTTATTTTTGCTGGCATTTATCTGAAACAGTGATTTGATGGACTGCTTGGCTTATACTTTAAGCTAAACTGCACCTCTGACAATGTTGGATTTTTGGCTAATAGATTAATTATAATATCAGAATATAATCCTAAGTCAAATTTATGGAGTCCTATTTGGGTTAAAATGTGGTACAACCATATAAGAAAATCTTAAAAGTCTCAAAATACATACATTTTTAACACAGAGGATAAGAATTTTCCAAAGCCTAGTTGAGTTGATTGATCTAAAAAAAAAGATTTCTACTATTACAACCCATTCATTTAAACCCTTATTTAATGATGAATAATCTAATGCCATACCTTTCTAATTACCATCTTCTCAAAGATGAATGTATTATGGACTTTTATACATATAGAAATCTCTCAATTAGCAACTTAAGAAAAGCCCTACACTTTCCAAAAAAACATACTGTCATATTAAGACAATAAAGTGGATTAATATCAACACTTCTAATGAATCTAATACCACTGATTATAATACAACATTATGTAAACACATATGGAAGACCTATACCTCAAAGAAGATAATAGCCAATACATGCAAATTAATTACATCTGTAAAACACCAGTTATTGTTTCTAAATACTGGACCAGCATTAGCACATTAATTACATACAATCATCAAATGCATTCTATTCATTTAACTTCAAAATTATTACCTATGGAAAAAAAAACTCCTATATACACAGCTCATGACAGTCAATAACACATATGTAGCTCCAGTCATTCTTAATAAATTCTAGTCCTCAACATCACCAGAATGTTGTTCCAAAAACAACATATATTATGGAGCTGTTAATGTTCTTACAAATTATGATCTTCCCTGAAAGTCAGACTAGAAAAATGGGTTATGAGAAATCTACCCTGTCTTGGAATCTGCACTGTTAGATTTTCCCCCACCTATTTTAACCAAACAAGTTATCCATAGTTTAATTACATTATTCTCACTGATTAAACTTTTCATTATCCAAAACTGGATAGATAGATCTAAAATTCTATGGGATGGATGTAAACAAACTATTAGGTATATAACTATAATGACACATAGGTTCATAGGTTCATAGGTTCATACTAGGCTATCTGTCCTAGGGCATTTATAAGCCTAGCCAGAATGTGTTTGGCTTTCGCCATCCATTTTAAATTTATTTTGCTATGCCCTTTTTCGAGGTTAGTATACTGTGCCTCTGTCTAACAGTGACACAGAAGTGATACCCGGGGTAAACCTACGATCTCCCATCCACTCATCAAGATTCCTCTTGAGTAGAGTCAATGAGGGACTCTGCCTAACCTGGACTGGGATTTTATTCCAGAGTGAAGGGAGCCTCTGGGTTATGAATCTGTCCCTCCAGCATGTCCTATTTATTTCAGTGCTGAGGTTCAAGTCTCCAGCGTAGCTCGATGGGATTTGGATTTTCTGAGGTGCAGCATGTCCATTAATTCTGGGCTGGACATGGCTTTATACGTCAGGCACAGATCGCCTCTGAACAGGCGGTATGCCACTGAGTAGAGCTGGAGTTTCTTTAACCGGGCAGCATATGGCATCTGTTTGAGCCCTTTGATCCTCTTGGGGAGGTACTTTTGGGGTCTTTCCAGTTGCTGCAGGTGTCTGGTAAGGTACATCCCAAAAGGGGCATTGTACTCAATTATGGGCCTGATGAGGGATGAGTAAAGAGGCACGATGACCTCCCCTGATCTAGATGTGAATCCCTTCATGATTAGGTGGGCTATATAAAATGTTTTTCTAACCACTTTGGCCATGTGGTTGTCAAATGAGAGATTGCTATCAACTTGGGTCTCCAGGTCTCTAATTACTTCTTCCGTACTTAATGGATTACCACCTATGTGGTAATTTGTGGGCACTTTCTTTTTGCCAAAGGGGATGACTATACACTTTTTGGCATTTAGCTTGAGGCCATGGCTCTGGCACCAGTTGTCTGTTTCTATGAGGCCCTTTTGGAGGATGCTTGTGTCGGCTGGAGAGTCGATTATGGTACCCAGTTTGCAGTCATCTGCAAACTTGGTCAGCCACAGTCCTTCCGTGTTGGCCTGTACCTCCGAGAAATATATACTGAACAAGAGAGGTCCCAGGACTGAGCCTTGTGGGACACCACTTGTAACTGGTTTGGAGTCTGACATGGCTCCAGCAATTCTAGCCATGTGGGTTCTGTCCTTGAGCCAGTTTGCAATCCATCTAGTGACATAGGGGTTTATATTTAAGCTGGTGAGCTTATCTATAATGCCCGAGTGGGGTATTGTATCGAAGGCTTTTGCAAGGTCCAGGTAGACTGTGTGGACCACCTTCCCCTCGTCAATGGCCTTGGTGACTGTTTCGAAGAAATCAACCAGGTTTAAGAGGCAGGATCTGCCCTTAACAAAGCCGAACTGGGTAGGATCCAGTGTCTGTAGGTCCCCAATATCTTTATTTATGAGGTCCATGATGATCCTTTCCATAGCTTTGCAGACCAAGCTAGTCAGGCTTATGGGGCGATAGTTTCCAGGATCCGTTGAGGCACCACCTTTATGGAGAGGGACCACTGTTGCTGTACGCCACTCTTTGGGCACATATCCTGTAGTAAGGCTGAGATTGAACAGTAGTTTTATGTTTGGGTTTAGCTCTTCTTGGAGTTCATGTAGGACGCAGCCCGGGACACCGTCTGGTCCCATTGATGCTGTGTTTTACCAATTACACTAACTGTTCCTATTATGATATTTATTGAAAATAATCTCTCAGATTGTATCTTATAATAAAACTCTTAATTGTCCTATTAATGAATGTTAATCACACGTATTCAACAGTTTTCCAAAATTTTAATCAGGACATCTATTTAATTTTTTTTCTTATTTTGTGTATACCTTAATGCCATTCTGCTAAAATGTTTCTCAATATATGGCCTTTTCTGGCTTTTGGAGTTTATTGTATACATAGTTTCTGAATATATTGCCAATGTTACTGTTTGTTTATATTACAACTTGATTATTATTGTTGCTATAAAAAGGTTGAATGTCAAATAAAATATATTTGAAAGAAAAAAAGGAATTGTTTGAATTGGTTGTTTTTATAGATGGACATATATTTAAAGTCTGAAAGATGAGCTTGCCATAATTTTAGCACAATAACAGATAAACTGTAGTCAGAGCAATGAGACTTAAGTTTGGAGTATTGTGCCCAAGTTGGAATTGTTTTTGATGTTTTATTAGGCAGTATTTGTGGGAGTGTCATTATGACTGGGGATGGAAAACATGCTGTTCATTAAAATAGCAAGTAATGAATATATTTATATTTAATTGTTTTACTAGAAACTGAAACGTATTGATAGCAGTCAATCAACAGTCTCTTTTTTTAAATGGCAGCAAGGACCTCAATCTATAATTATTTATTATGTAACTAATTTCAAAATAGTATTAGACACTAAAAAATAAAGCTTTGATAAGACAGTTTTCTGCATGCTTTTGTGAAATGCATGAAGCAGTATGCATATACCTATGTCTGTCATTAAAAAGTGATAAAAATGGATACATTTAAACATTTTGAGAATAATAAAGAGAAGGACATATGAATAAAGTAATTGCTTGTGAATGTATTATGATTAAGACATAAGAGCTCAGGCAAAATAAAAAAAATACTTAAATATAAATATAAAAAAAAATCTATACATGTAATACTTACTATTCCCATTCTTTTAGAGATAAAAAAATAAAAAAAAATCTCGAGACCCTCTATCACTATGTCTAACCATGTAGAGAAATATGTGAATCATAATACAGAAAAGTTGCAGTATGTTTATGTAAAAAATGTTAAACCTTAATATAATAATTAATAATAAAAAGTGAACTTAATTAGACATTAAAATTAATATGTATTTATCAAACCTTAGATAGACTATCCCCCGGATTCATGAAGCTTGGCGCAAGGCCGGTGTAAGGCCTGCGCCGGCTGTGTGGCATATAAATGGTGTAGTAGCACCATATGCATATTAATGAAGGTGCGCCGCTACCACATCCACGTGCATAGGACACGTGCGCGAGTGCATGGGGCGTTACTAAGCTGCGACCGGAGGCGTGTCAATGTCGGCTGGCGATGAGCAACATAAACTGCTGAATATTATAGCCTGCCTGCAATAGTAATCGCACCTATCAGTGTCCGTGGATAATGAAATGTATGCAAAGCATGCAAGACAGTTCCCGGCCACACAAAATGGAGAACCAAACAGAAATGCACGCAACATAAGATAATATTCCGTCCATGGAAAAATGATATTTAAAATCGTGTGTCCATAATGTACTGCACTGTCAGAAATTATACCCAGTGGAAGTGAAGCGCATCATGTCAGCGTGCCGCCAATACACATGTCTAGCCCCAAGGGTATGGTCACCAGCAGTTCCACAGTGGCAGTGATTGTACACAGCAGGGCAGTTGTGGCTATATAACAACCATAAAGAAACCTGACAGTCCAAATTGTATACCAAACACACACAAACATATGTATATTAAAATGTGCTACACACATGAACAGGAACGTACCCGTCACATACACATAGGATGCTATACGCGGAACCGGGATATCCAAAAGTAGAACCCTTGCATGCAAATGCAATACGCAACAACCCCTGTATAGCACATAACCCGCACCCATGTCCGAATGTCCACCAAATCCAGCTACCAGCCTTGCGCATCCGTACACCTGCACATAGCGAGTATTCCCCATATGTAGTAGGAAGTATCGTCCTAGGCAGTGTCCGGATTGCAAATATGTATTCCATAAATGTAAACATCCCATCACAGGTACGTAAATCCAAATGCCCACGCATTAATGTTACGGCAAAATGTGTGTACATCCCGCGTGGGATAAATAACCTGTTGAAACCTCAGAGTTGTGTACACGCCACGGTGTCCATTACTGTACACATCTGGACAAAACATGTATGTGTAGTCACGGTACTGTTCAGTGTCTACACAGACATGCAATTCATACTACGCAGGATGGAACAGCTGTCCACCATGCAGGTCACCCCACTAGGGTTGCCACCTGTTCAGATGGCCAAGGTGGGAAATCCCTTGTTGAAATGTGAGAATTTGCAGGATAAAACATACCCTCGGCCAGTGCAAAGGACAGAAATACACGTGTATGCCAAGATAAAAGCTTATGCCATAGCATTTGAATAGCTTATGCTATCCCAAATAATAGTTATGTGTACCAGATACAAAATACCTGTATCATGCAACTAGTACAGAAAATAAGAAATATATTATTGTCTTAAAATCACAGGACATTTGCCATGGCTTAGGTGTCGTCGCAGGACACAACTGTCCAAAGTGGGACCTCCCCTCGCAAAGAGGAACAAGTGGGAGCCCTACACCCCACCGAAATATCGACAGCATATATTCAACTCAATCACATACCGACACCACCTCTCAACCTATTACAGCAACAAAACCTGGACAAAGCCCAAAAGGATGGGAGGACAAATAGGGACAGATGTAATTACTGCTCCCACAAGCTTCAAAAGTTCACTGAATAATAGTATGTACATAAGCAGGAATTGTTGTGAAGGATGTGGGGTATTCTCCAGTATTACAGAGGTCCGTACAAATATACTGTAACAAACCGTCACATATGTTGACTGTACTACTGCATACCCGTAGTTAATTCACAGTTACGTCATGGGCAAAATAATAACCCCCGTAAGAATGAATACAGGAAATAGTCAAATGTGAATGGGAACACCACTCACCGTGGATTATGTATCGTAACCACCCCCACCAATATTATGTATTGCCAACATCATAAGCTGCAGACAGGTGCCCAAACACCTGTATCTGTAAACAGATTAAATGAACAAAATGTACAATCCCTGTCCATGTGCTTTGTCTGACATTTGAACACGGTCAGGGCAGTTCCGTTCACCAGTCGGACAAGCCTAAACCCAGATCACCACATGAACACCCTGACAATTAAAGACCTGTATGTGTCAGGAATATAAGCCTTTGGGTTCTGAATATCCCTGCAGTGATGAAATATGCAGCATGGGTCCAGAGCAGTAGGGAACAGGGAATGTGTAACATGCAGTACCGCATTCTTCCCAGCAGGAGAATGGATGCCTGTGACGTAAGTGAAGCGGAGAGACATATGTTAATGTAGCTATGTACTATGGGTATGCATATAAATGAGTCAGAACACCAAACGTATACTGGTTACAGCATCCGACCAACGTGAATGCAGTCCCGGTTGAACAACGACTGCAGCACATATAATGTGAAAGTGTAATGAATGCGTCTGTGCTGTACAGACAGTTAAATATGTAAAGGTGAACGTGTGTTTCGCAAACGTCCGTTAACGGGATTACAGATAAGTACTGGTACTGTCACAAGTAATAAAGCCCATGTAAGTACAAAGACTTAGTAAACATATCTAACCCACAATAAGGATATGTATGCGCGCCCGCGCGTAACCTACAATAAGGAAATGCAAGTGCGCCTGTGTGTGTGTGATCTGCTCACAGCATAGTAAATGAATGCTGTTTCCCCCACGTTAGTTATACATGGCTCAAACCCGTTAACCTCGTAAAGTATGAAACCGGATGAAGCCATGCAAACTACCGTTACATATAGGGACAAACCCCAGATATGTGCCAGAACAAACATAGAAAGTGGATAGAATAACGGGTGTGTCAGTAGCATGGATTCTCCGAAGGGTATGCAGTCGTAACCTGAACTGCTTGCCAGAAATCCCCACCGTAAGTCTCAGATGAAATGCCACTACATTGCCAGATAGACACAGGTTTATGTAAAACACAGCGAAGATAATGGGGCAAGCAGCTGTACACTCAGCGATAATCTTTATAGTGGAAAGGTATGGTATGGATATAGATATACACATAATCCACAGACGTAAACCAAAGCAAGTTATGAAATGAGGATTGTACATGTATATATGTATACACAACAGACTTATGTCCCATAGATATGACATATGTACATAAATAGGCGATGTTACATCTAATATGGGTAGACAAACAGACATGCAGGAAAGGTGAATAAACCGCAGCATTCAAAAACATTGGCCAGAAAGTGACAGTCCAGCAAGTTCTACACTTTAAACATGCAGATAGGTGTCCATTGCAGGACTCCATAAATTGGAATACGTAGTGTCAACCGACATTGACGCAAAAGAAGTGACCGCAGCAAATACGAAATAGCTGTACATGCAACAGTATCAGGTGCAAGGGTGATGACACATGTATCGATAGAATGTATGATGTACGAACTGATATCCGGAGAGTGGGGAGTGCATATAAGTGTCTCCACACTTCAGTAATGCACACATTAAAAATGTGCAATGGGTACTGTAGAGGGTTGTCAGGTATGGGAATCATGGGTATGCAGATATGGGCCTAGGTGTTGTTTGGCAGGGATTTCGTAGGCCCGCCCTGTGGGAGTGATGTGGGTATAGCACACGCCTATATCCCCAATAATGGGGCAAACCATCCACTGGATATTACGGAAACCATTTTGGCAATATGTAGGGCCCTATATCAGTGTCATGTAGGTGATAATCATGGATGGACATGCATACGACCAAGATGGTACCCATACCTGGCAGACTGTCAGAATAACACAGCTGCACTAAGGCATAGTACATGAAATACAAATAGGGACTATATTAGATATACCCCAGACAAAGTCAGAACATGGTGAGAATACTGGCGTACCCATGAATATGGATGTTATGAGTGTTACTAATCATGTAATGGAAATGTCAGTCACTATTATCTACCGCACAGTCCATAATGCCTTGCCAGCAATGTACCAGAAAGGCACATCACTATGACAAATGTAACAAGGTCAAACGTCAGGGTATTTACCCATAATGTGTACAGGTTAGGGGTATGAAGGTAACCTGTCCAGAATACATGTACAGAACCTGTGATACTAGGTGGACAGGTGAGAAGAAAGACATCAGGACAAATGAGAAAACATGTACAAGTCACATGCATGTACACCGACAAATGTGAATGACAGTGTATGCCCTGTGAATGTCAATGTGGACGGTTAATAGACACAAGCGTAATGTGTCCCTCAGGGTGTCATGCAGAGTCATCGTAACAATGTCCTGTCCCCCAGACACGTATGTGAGCTCTGCTACTGACGGAAAGCGCAAATACCGGCGCACACATATGGCACATGATAGACCAATTAGTGTGGATAAGCAGCTGTTGGCCTGTGTGAGGAATACAACTGTCTGGGTGGGTGTGTCCTGCAATATAAATGTAATGGCATGTGGCCTGTGATGCCGCCATACAGTGTGTGTATTGGTGTCAGAAAGTTGATATGTTGTTACAGACACATACTCCGCAACTATACAGATTTACGATGAATGTGTAGAGTTCTGCCTCATATGTTGGGTGTGTTCCATGCAACAGTAACATTCTGGCACTTCCATGATAACTAAAGACATGAAATGATGACAAACATGTGCGTAAGACACCAAATCCGACAGAAAAGCCATACCAATGCAAAACCTATTATTGTGCCAACTATTTACGTTTGTAAGAGCAACATGTCAATACTGCCCCTGTGTGTCCCACTATCAGATAAGGCCTTGTCCAGCAACTTGCTCTAGGAGGTGGAGTGGTATGAACAGAAACAGATACATGTGTGAGGAAACAGCAATATTGACTGCAAGATAATGCAGAAGGTATGACATGCGCTGAAGTAGGACGTGCAGTACTGTCCGCAGGTATGTGCTGAAATTGCAAATGACACAGCAGTCTACATGAAGAAACTTTAGGGCTGTCACCTTTACAAATGATGATACTGGGACATACCCACAGCCATGCACACAGCACAAATAGACATACACACATCAAAACTAGGCCATGATACAGGAAGCCTCCAGCGTGTACGAGTACAGTGAGAGTACAGCAAGGATAGATGTCTGCCAAGATATACAGCAAACACCTGTAAGGGCGTGTAACACCGCCCGTAACACGGACGTTGCATGGACAATGTTGGGAGTTGCAACATACCCCATTGGTATGTGAAAGCTATGCAAATATGCGATACATAAAACAGTCAACTGCCCTTGCAAGAGCAGGGTTATGGGCAGACAATAGATATATATATATATATATATATATAGAGAGAGAGAGAGAGAGAGATACAGACATACACATGTGGCAGGGCTGATAATCGAACCTACACATGACTACCCTATCACACTACAGCATGACGCATTTACAGAACACGCTACCGAGACTACTAAACACAGCAGACACACAGGCATTCTACTAGGTGCGTGTCAACATCCGCAAAGACAAAGATGGCAGCAGGATACGTCTGTATTGCAAAGCGTCTAAAAGTATAACCTGAGTCCACAGGCAGACGGTAGCATGCACACATACACACACAAACATCTGGCAGGCCTGGGAATTGAACCTACACCTAACTTCCCTATCACACTACAGCATGACGCATTTACAGTACGCGCTACCGAGACTGCTGAACACAGCACTCCCAGAGGCATACTTCTAGGTGGGTGACATCATCCGCAAAGGCAAAGATGCCGATAGGGAATGTATGTGTTGTGAGGCATCTAAAAGCATTAACGTGTCCCCAGGCAGCTGTAAACACACGCACACACACACACTTGGAAGGGCCGGGAGTTGAACACACACCTACCTACTCTAACACACTACAGCATTACGCATTTACAGAACGCGCTACCGAAATTAGTGAACACAGCACTTTCAGAAGCATACCTCTAGGTGGGTAACATCATCCGCAAAGGCAAAGACGCCGATAGGGAATGTATGTGTTGTGAGGCATCAAAAAGCATTACTGTGTCCCCAGGCAGCTGGAAACACATGCACACACACACACACACACACACACACACAGTTGGAAGGGCCGGGAGTTGAACACACACCTACCTACTCTAACACACTACAGCATTACGCATTTACAGAACGCGCTACCGAGATTACTGAACACAGCACTCTCAGAGGCATACTTCTAGGTGGGTGACATCTTCCGCAAAAGCAAGGACGCCGATAGGGAATGTATGTGTTGTGAGGCATCTAAAAGCATTACTGTGTCCCCAGGCAGCTGGAAACACATGCACACACACACACACACACACACACACTTGGAAGGGCCGGGAGTTGAACACACACCTACCTACTCTAACACACTACAGCATTACGCATTTACAGAATGCGCTACGAAGATTACTGAACACAGCACTCTCAGAGGCATACTTCTAGGTGGGTGACATCATCCGCAAAGGCAAAGATGCCGATAGGGAATGTTTCGAGAGTGAGCGGTCTGAAAGCATATGACCGTCCCAAGGTAGACGTACACAAACACACCAGTGCTGTCAACGGGCCAACTAAATATCTACGGAGCACAACAAACACTGAATAGATATGGGATGTGCCACAGACAGTACACCCTTCGAGAGAGCAACAAGTGTGTTCAATGTAGGCATCCATCGTGACATTGAAATTGGACATCTGGTGCCTGGATGACCACCATGGCTATACAGGATGTCAATGGCCATGCCCACACGCTTAGTATCACATGTCTGTTTGGAATGTACTGTGTGTCCATCTCCACAACGGCGTACTGGGCATGCTCACACACTTAGCTGTTGCAAAGGGCCATCTTGCATGCACACGGAGTCTAATCACGGAGGGGCGCAGTGTGGAATGTATTGTGTGTCCATCTACACAACGGCATACTGGGCATGCTCACACACTTAGCTGTTGCAAAGGGCCATCTTGCATGCACTGCACGCGGAGTCTAATCATGGAGGGGTGCAGTGTGGAATGTATTGTGTGTCCATCTACACAACGACGTACTGGGCATGCTCTCACACTTAGCTGTTGCAAAGGGCCATCTTGCATGCACACGGAGTCTAATCACGGAGGGGCGCAGTGTGGAATGTATTGTGTGTCCATCTACACAACGGCGTACTGGGCATGCTCACACACTTAGCTGTTGCAAAGGGCCATCTTGCATGCACACAGAGTCTAATCACGGAGGGGCACAGTGTGGAATGTATTGTGTGTCCATCTACACAATGGTGTACTGGGCATGCTCACACACTTAGCAGTTGCAAAGGGCAATCTTGCATGCAGATGAAGTGTACACACAGAAGGGCACAGTAAGGTATAACTGCCCTAACGCACAGTGTGACCACCCTGTGCCCTAACGCACAGGGTGGTCACACATGCAGTGACCTGTACACACACAGCTGCCATCACAGCTGTCACAGGTGCAGGTCACACACGTACACACTGCAGTGTACACTGCAGCTGTCAAGTCAGCACCATGTCGTTGGTGAAGCACTACACAGCCTTACGGTCCCACAACACCATGTTGCACATGACCACTGGGCTGTACAGTGGTGTATACCAGCTGTGCAGAGTACACACGTACCAACAGGGATCCAACAGGTGTTATGCATTGCAACAATGCCAGTATACATGAACAGGTCGGCTCATGACATACCATGGCCCTTACACAGCTGTGACACCTGACTGTTGCTGTACACCAATGAACACACGTCTGGGTCCATCGTACATGTGATTGTGTGGATGTGTGCATGGACTGCATACACAACACATACATACATGGCCTTTGACATACCTTGTGCATAACACTGGCCCAATCAATGCTACACATGCGAATTGAAGGTGGGCCCATGTCTGTTGAATGCTCACACTACAGGGGGTAGCAGTGTTGACCGGGACACATACCCCTGTACTGGTCGCCTCTGACACCCGTGATATCATACCGCAGTCCATGTGTCATGTATGTCAACACACATGTCCAACAATAGCAATGCATACAAACATGGCAACAGAAGACACATGTGACATCTGTACTGTGCATGCAGCAAACATGCATGTGCAGTGGCCGATGTCCGTAACATAGTTGCACCTACCTACGACATGCAAACACAATGCAGACCCATCATTGACATCTGTATACGGTGACATACAAACAGCACGTATGGAGGGATGTGTGTACGTAACATGGTGAGCCACCTGTCTAGATGTATGTGTGCAGGGGGTGGCTCACAGTTGTGTCACACACCATCCTATCATGCCATGTGCTAACTGTACGCTATGTCGCTGTTATGTGACGGTGCTGACATAATGCATACACAGCGGTCAGGTGTTAACAACTATATGTCATATGGCACCTGTAACACCTACAACCTCCCGTGTGTATATAGCAGCACATTTGCCAGATATAGCATTGGTACACATAATCCAATCAATACCGCTGCATGTCCAGCAAACGTGTCATCATATGGCTGGTGTATCATTCCCAGCACTGCCATGTGTGTCCGAATGTGTGACCAGGGTTGCCACATATTGCGGGGAATATGCCCCAGTTGCTACACATCCCTGTACACCATTGTAGAGAACTGTACATACATCAGTGTGGGAAGCATGACGTTCACCGGTGATGTGCATCACACACATCGGCTGTCTGTATACACATGTGTGGTCACCACAGTGTGTGTGTGTGTCTGTATGTATGTCTGGTGCTTGGTGTGAGTGTGTATGCTAATATATGGTGGTAAATTATCACTGGCCCCACGTGTTGACTAACCCGTAATGGTGATGCATTGCACAACCCTGTTGATGCCATAGGTCCCAGCCATACTGGCTACCTGTGCATGTCCCTTCTCTGTGACACTTCGCATGGGTGCATAGTACTGTGAGGGTGATGACCACACAGGCAAGGGTCCCCAGCTGCACACTATGGGGTGTGTGTTATAGTGGTGTACACCCCGTGACTGTGGCCATGTTCACATACTGTTATGGGTCCTACTGCTGCACAGTGTGGCCTCCAGCTACCAAGTGACACCTCACATCATCATTGGCCAGGCCACTGTGTACAACCCCTGCACCATGTCACCATACCTGTAATGTGTCCTGCTATGTATGTCACGTCTCTGTCCAGTGTAGCCTGTGGCACCGACCACATGCGTCAGGTGCAGTATATGTGCAACATCTGTGTCATGTTTGTGTGTCCAACACTCAGGATGAGGGTACATGTAGCATGCGGATATTGCCAGACGTGCCTGTGTGTACTCACAATTACACGTGGGGGACTGCAAACACTGCTACCTGTAGGCACATGCAAGTACACCATAGGAGGGAACCAGGGTATCACAACAAACATGCTGCTACAGATGTAACTGAGACACATACCGTGAATACATCACAATGCATGCTGCACCTGCACTACATGGTGTGACCGGTGCATGTCGACATTAAACAAACCTATGTCACATACACAACTCAGTATTCACACACAACCACTGTAACATACACATCCCTCACTATGCATACACACCTCTCACTATGCTGTTCACCCTGTGCATCAGAATATTTGCGCATAACCCTGCACCGATGGTGTGGATGACAGGGATGCGGCACAGGCTTCATCATATGCACAGGGTGATATGTTTGCCAGGGGCATAGCCTGCACCAATGGATAACATCATGTGTGTGTGTGTGTAAGGGCCGGTGAGTTGACTGGACATATCTGTGCAGAATGCATGTGGGTGTTGTGGAGCCCTACAGTTGTGTTTGCTGTGTGCGTGCATGTGTGTACACAGTTCTGCCATTTGTGATGCCTACACAGGGTATAATTGACAGCCCCAGATTGTACAGTGCAGGTTGTACAGCTCACTGTGTCCGTCCACAGCCATGTGACCTGTGCCTGCCTGGGGTTGCACGGGCACTACCAGGTGGAGGTACAGAGTGGCTACTGTCCGACGACACATGTCCGCTGGAAACGTGTCCCCGCTGAGACCATCCAGGGCCACGTCCACGTGGCCTGCTGTGTCCTGGTGTTGACAGCGCAGCAGCAGCTGCACTGCTACTGCTACCGGCACTATGGGAGCGGGCATGTGAGGTGGCACGGTCACGTCGACCTACACTAGGTGGTGTTGCTGGCCTACATCCATGTGGCCTACGCCTCACTCCTACCAGGTGTTCCAGCACAGACAGCTCCCGCTCACGGATTGCCATGCCTCAGTCAAGGATACCGACCATTTCACCGAGTCGCCTATCCAGAACATTAACAATCTGCTGTTGAGCATTCACCAATGCCTGGATGTTGTCATTTAGGGTGTAGATAGCAGCCCTCTGCAGCCTCTGCCCTTCTCTGTTCTGCCATTCAGCACGTGCCTGTGCCGCCATTACAGTCTGGAACATGCGTCTGGTGATACCAGCTGCTGTGCTCTGTCCTGCAGGTGCATGTCTGCCAGAGGTCCTCCTATGAGCAGCACTGGCCACATGCCAGTGTGGCACATCTGCAGTCATTACACTGACACCATGGTGTGCAGACACACCTTCTATAACCACCACATGTTCCTGTCCCATGCCAACAGAAGCTGACTGTCCTTCCTCTATGGCCACCGGTGATGTGGCATGTGTTGGCAGAAGAACTGTGTGCGGGGAAGAGGGGAACATAGCTGGGATGGTAACCATTGGCACAGATTCAGCCCCTGACAACCCTGCCTGTACCTCATGCATATTTTCATCACCGCTAGTATCTGTGGGGACACTAACATCAGATGGACCGCAGGAGGATAACGCACCTACATCACCTGTGAATGCAAAGAAATACTGTAAAGTACAATAGACACAGACACACACACACACACACACACACACACACACACACACACACACACACACAGACACACACACAGACACACACACACAGACACACACACACACACACACACACACACACACACACACACACACACACACACACACACACACACACACACACACAGACACACACAGACACACACACAGACACACACACACACACACACACACACACAGACACACACACACAGACACACACACAGACACACCATTCATGTGATTTGTCAGATGGCATGCATCATGCCTGCGATAGAGCAGAGGGCATGCAGCTCAGACATTAATAGTGTTAGAAAGCAGACCTCCCTGGGGTGCACACTACAGCAAGCAGGTGTCATATCAGTAGCCATGCAGGTCACACAATCATGGTAGTATGCATGCATCTCCATGATACACCATGTGGGCCAGAACAGGATAACAGTACACGTCTGACGTGTCCTTGACATGTAATCTGCTGACATGTGCATTAACATGCATACATGTTTGACACAATGGTGTCCTGACACATGTACAGCATCATAATGGGCTTCACATTGCAGTGTTCTGTGTATGCCCTACAGATAGAATGCATGTTTATTAAATGTGCATGAGCACAGGAGGGTAGTGTGAGCCGTCTACATTGCTATACAGTGTGAAGTACAGACACTGTGCCATTGTATGGCAACATGAGGCATGTATGTTGCTGTAGAATGCATAATGTGTACACATTGCATAGCCATAACTGCAACACAGTTGTGATGTTCGACAGATCGTATATGGTAGACTTCAGTGACACCTCCAGTAGCTGTACACAGGCTTTTAGGTTGTCCACTGTACCACATCAACTGTATAATCGGTCAACTAGGGCTATAATTGGACCATGTGTGGACAATGTGCAACAGGGTGTATACACATCCCATGTACTGTGTGGCTACATGTCTCAGGCCATTCCCCATGGCCATGTGTGCACATGTGGTGGCCATTGTGTGTGATGGGCATCTTCTCCACATGTCTGTGTGGTCCCATATGATATACACTCATACATGTCAGATATGTTACATTCCACAGGTCTATGCAGACAACAAGTTGTATGTTTGGTATGTGGGGTATAGGTCATGTGATAGTGTGACAATATTGCAGACAGGACACTACATGTCTGGGATATGTCTGGTGCCACATCACAATGTGTGCACCCGATGCAGGGGCATATGACACAATGGTGACACTTGTGGGCTGCCCATATCACAGCTCACTGTGTGGTACTGTGTGCGTACCACACATGTTGTTCCAATGCATACTACATATGCCTCCATTGTAGAACACCTTCACCGTTGTATGCACAGCTGACCACACATGTCGCAATGACATGTACTGTGGTTTCAGGTCTGTGTATCATTACGTTTGCATATATTGCACATGGGTGGCGTGTGTGAATGCATGTTGGTGCGACCTGCATATCGTGACTGGAACAAACATCAGGTGTGCAAGTGTTAACTGGCCACATGGCAAATAGATCTACACTGTAACATGCCTGATACTGATGAGAGTCTCACCTGCAACGGACCCATGTCTGCGCGGCACGCCAGAGGTACCTGTATAGGGGTGACTCACCAGTATGTACATTATCCATGACTGTATGACAGCCACAGATGCACTGTGCATGTGCACACATTCACCTGTGGAATAGCATATAGTATGCACATGTGTGCATACACAACATAGCATACTGTACTATGCAGCATGTGTGTCCACATACCTGGCATATGTTATTACTTTATATTATGTACAGTGACACATGCAACTACATGAGATATAATAGCCATATGTGCATTACTGACTTACCAGGCAACTCCAGACTCATTGGTTGGGAGACACCCACCTCCACGATGGCAGCTAGTGTTTCTGGATGCTGTTACCTGGGTGTCCCCAGACTGGCCAGTAGCTCCTCGGTGTGTGTGAGTGGAGGCTGGGTTGGTGGCCCACCACCTGTTCCACCTTGTTCCCTGGCAATTGCAGTGGCACACTGTTTTGCATGTCGTATCAGGTCCGTGCACTGTCTGCGCACCTTCTGGTAGGTGCGATTATGGCCACCCACATCGTTCACCCTCCTGCGTAGATCCTGCCACAGGTCATCCTGCTGCTGTGCATGCTGTGGCACATGGCTGAACAACAAGTCATAGTAGTCATGGAGCAGTGGGATGAGGACATCATCCTCCTGGTGGGTGTATGCTGAGAGGCGTGTACGGGGCATTATCTGTAAAACATAATGATGGTGACAGGTCACAGTTTCAGAGATGTACAGAGATACTGCTGCACATACATATCTATGACATCTACTGCATCTGCACAGTTATCTTTGCAAAGCACCATGACACTGACACGACTGACGTGTTTGTGTCACACATGTCACACCCATTATGCATTGGATTTCATCACCATATATGTGTGTCGCCTCATTACAGTGTTCATACTCCATGTAAATGCTGTCTTGCTGTGGGCATGTCTATCTGCCTGCACTTGTGTTCTTACCTATCTGCACATGCCTCGATGTGTCCACGGTAGTACTGTTAACCTGGATGCTGTGTATATGTCACATATCAACACAGACACAGCTGGAATGGACTTGAGCAGTGACAATGCACACATACGCATGGACACCTGTACATGCATGTGTTTTGCCATATACATCTACACAGCACTGTACAACTGTTCAACATCCTGACACGGATCGCCTGTATTACACATGTGATAGACATGGGACAATGGATAGTCAGACGACATTCGCAGGGTTGGTAAACAACCATAGCATGTGCGGGCATGGTTTCCACGCTGTTACAGATGGCCATTGTGCCACTGCAAGCTGCATCAGTGCCACATTACTGATCCAGTCAGTTGATAGTACATCTACCATGCGGCCATCACACCATGTATGACTGGGATGACATCTGCAGCTTTGATTGACAGGCTTGCATGGTATGGCGGGAGTATGTCACATGTATGGCACAGGGATCTGTCCAGACTGTGGCGATCCTAGTATTGGAACGGTGGCTGTCCATGACATATGTCATATAGATCAGGATATGGACATGTAGCATGTCCATCATCATGGTGTAGCAAATGTCCTTCTGCAAGGTAGACGGCATGCTGCATAATGGAGGTGTGGATTGTGAAGGCTGTTCTCGCACATCCATGCATAGCCATTATCCGTTACAGGTGGTATGTGATCCAATATTGGTCACCACAGTGCTGTATATGCCTGGCCAGTGATCTCCGTGCTCATGGATGGCACCCTGACATGACATGGGTACCCCAGATGACTAACTAAGGGGCCTGGAGACGTCACCATGTCGGGGGTGCACTGCACAGCACCATCCCTTACACAGTATCCATAATGTTGACCACAGCCTAGGTAGCAGTTTATGGGTACAGGGATGTTCACCTAGCGGTGACACTGCTGGTATCATCCATCAGACTGTGCACATATGTGACACACCTCACACACACAGCCCATTCTGTATGTTGTTCACAACACTGACACAGCTAAACTGATAGGTCATGGCCATTCACAGCCTCACATACACAGATGGCTAACATTTGTCTGTGTGGTATGGGCTACAATGTGGGTGGGGTACAACACATTAACCCTGTTCTACTGTATCTGGCACAGATGTGCTGTGCACATGTCACTGTTTCACCTTTTGTAGTTGTGGGTCTGTCAACAGGCCACTGGTGGAACACACCTGTGACATGCAAAGGTATTTGTAATCAGATATCCATGCTATCTTGTATATCTGTACTGCTAACATCTACAGTGCTAATGGTTCATGGACATACACACCATACTCAGCAGTGTTATAGTGCGGTGCCACTCTAAATGACTGTCATCACCTCTTGTGGGTTGATATTATCCAACACCCTATCTATATTGTATGGTCATGCTAGGCACTTGTTCGGAACATGTGAGCAAGTCATGAGCTACTGATTACTATAGTGCCCATTCCACATCACTTCCCACAGGTACACTGGCTGTCCTACACTTCCCAGCTTGCTTAAGGCATGACAGCTGTTGTACACACATAAAGCACATATCCTGTGGGACATGGTTGTATATGCAGGCATGTCCAACTGTCACATACCAGTGCTACTGCCTGTCTATATGAGGGATATGTCGTACATGTGGCAATAGAGCAATTGTGTTATGTACATATTCAATGCTCACTTCCCAACATACGGCACTACAGCCTGTAGGGGATGCACGTCTGCAGCCGTGCCGGGCCATAGCTCTCAGGTGTACGTCATTACGGGGAACGTACCTCATTTGGGGTTCTAAAAGGTGCATGTTCCTCAAGGTTCCACATTGGAAGGGTACGCCACACATTCATTGTTGTACATAGTTTACCTGCTAGCCATGGCTAAATAGATGAGAATCATATTAATTCATTGGAATATCTGTTTTATACATAAGACCAGCCTATTTTAGCCATCATATGCCCTTCCTAGTTGACGCTGTTTGTAAGTCAGTTGTAAGTGTTCCACGTTTCACCCATTTGCCACACTGTATGAGGGCTAATGTTCCTCATTTTGGGGACAGGAGGATGACAGCTATGGCTGGGGGTAATGCTGTTGCTAACCCTGACTGCACCTGACAGTCATTTGGGGATGTGTAACATTCGCAACACACCCCACCCATCACATTGTCTCGCATAATCTACACCACTGGCCACACCTACGAGGACAACCTGTGCAGTACGTCTCCATACTCACTGTAGGCACCAGAGGTAGCCCCCATCATAGAAGACAACATCACCAGCATATAGCCCACAGACTCATGTGTGCCCACCACATACAGCCAATAGTGTGTTATAACATTCACAACACACCAGTCATAGCTGACTCTGTAGGGTGTCACACTGCAGTTCCACACAGCAGGCTACACAAGGCGTTATTCGCACATCTTGCTGTCGGGTAACTGCTTCTGCAACATAACCTATGCACCCATGCCACACCTCACCAGGTACGATATGTCTGTCATTCGCCATGTTAGTGTGACTGCCCTGTGATGCCACTTCACAGACTACGTGTGCAGGGACGTGCAATAGCTCACCAGTCTTATAGCCCTGAGGGTGTGGGCCTAGCCCTGGGGAGCATTTTGCATTCGTCCGGACATGATACCACTGTACAGTGACCAACTGTGTCACTGCAACAGTTGCCTATGCTCCTATTGTCATTCCACAAGCATGTGGTATGTGTCCACTATGACTGTCCTGGTCAAACACAATGCTGTGGCACAGATGACTTGCACTTGTCGGCCCTGGGAGTACAGCTCACATTCTAGGCTCTTGCTGCTTCTATACTGCCTGTCCTGCACAGCTTCCAATAACTGTCACCGGCAGGGCGGTAACTGGCATGCGCGACATAGGGTCATGTGACACATTGCTTGCATCTTCCCCTGTGATGCACGCAGGCAAGGCACACCTTATAATGCAACACTCCAACATCTCTGCAGTGATTGGGACCGGCCTGTAGGCTCTGCAGAGCACACCTGCAATGACAGGTTATAGACGGACCATACCTTCCAGGCACATATCTGGACCGGCACACCCACAGCTGAGGGGTTCCCATATCCCACTATTTGTCACACATCCTGGCAAGTTGCTTAGCACAATGCATCAGAGGTGCTCCACATGCAACTAACTCTGTCCGGGACCGCTATACACATTGTAACAAGCGACAGAGTCAACATCATACCCCACGGGTAACATACCTTCTATGGTGGTATAGTGGACAGTGGGCCTCAGCTACTACTGATGTGTGACTGACACTACCCCACACTTCACTGGGATAGCCACTCATATACCGATACATCCATGAGTCATACCCTCCACTCAGCTGGATCAACACATACACACCACCTCCAGGACCTACATTATCCTTGGCATGGACACTACCACCATGTGACTGATGTTACACACCTGTGGTTATCCCCTCATTGGTGAATTCTGAACATATGCTAATCTACCGTGTTAGCCACATCCTGGAAACACACCCATCACAGCATACACAGTACATGTCTACTACTACACCTACCACAGACGTCTGCTGACAGCGGTTGTTGACATCATGACACCCGTGCAGATGGACAATGCACATACAAATGCTGACACATACCCCAGTGCACTTAATTAGCATGTACACAACTGCATGGATCATGCTGTTCCACACAGAGCCATGATGGTACACACCAGATAACAGACGCCACTCTGGTGGTCATGTTCCATGGACATATGATGTACAACAACAGGTGTAGGCTGTTGCACAGTGGTGTACATTCCCATGTGTGGGGTGGCTCACTGGTCAGTCATGGTGGGGCCACAGGGTCCCTCATCACATACTCCCAGACTAGCTACGTAAACATGACTGCCACACATTCCAGGGTGTACCACCAGGTATTATGGTGGTATGTCAGTATTCGATGGCAACGCCAACATCTGCTGTCACATACAACAGTCACTCAGGATCATTGCAGACCCAGGTATTGTTGGCAACATGCTGGAGGATGGAATCAATGCTGACAGTACACCCTCTCACTCACTACAGGGCCGCAATCCATACATAAACATTGTGGTGTCCCTGTGGTCACACCTACTCAGTACTGACCTACACTCTATGTGTCCTGGGACACTGGCCCCATGTCACCTTCCAACGTCCCAGGCTGTGATGTCCACCAACCTGCAAATTACATGTCTCACCACTAGGCCACCATATTCAGTAATGGCCTTGTTTCAGACATTGTAGACCATGAATGGCACACGGCAGCATTTATCACACTACACACAGATTGCACCGCATTGCACGAGTGGGACTATAGTCCTACACACCTGACTGGACTGTTCTGTGTGGCTATGGGGCACATCATTCTCAGAGACATTGTTGGTCTCCCATCCTCTGCTGCCACCCGGGTTGGGCTTGTTATGGCCAGAGCATGGCCCCTACACATGGTGGACTCCTTTCATACAGTTACCAGGGCAGTTGCTGATGGTACGGGAGTCCACACATCCTACATTGTCCTCTCATTGCCTTTCAGCACCATTCCCCATTTTGGTATTGACAACATACACATCCACCTGCACATCGTACCCTGTGTCTCACGATGTTATGCTACGTGGCTCATGGACAGGACACACAGTGAGGCTAGCATACCATAGTACCTACTATATGTCGGGTACTTTGGCATACCACGGTCCTCAGTCATAGGGCCCTTCATGTAATGTATATGCTTCCCTGTGGAACAGGCTGGCACAGGGCACTTTCCCTGCCTGGCTTTAGAACCCCTACATACCAAGCACCATGATTGCTCCACCAGCTGATACTTACTCTAACCATACGGATGTCGCTGTGACAGATACATAATATGACTATCATGGCAGCAAGCTGCATGACACAAGGTGCATGCACATCACCTTTGCATTACACCATTCTCCCACTGACTATCACATGGACGGTGGTCCCCTACATACATATCACATTGTACATGTTTGCAGTACACACATATATCGCACCCACTCCTGTGGTTACCATGTTGCCACTGTGGCGTGGATATCCTCCTATGTGGCCACACCTATCTGTACTGTGTGTGTAACTGGTACATAGGCACCCATTGTACCTCTGAACACATGACATCTACACACATTCAAGGGTACACCACCCCATTTAGGGTGTACCTTACACAATAGCTACAGCTTTACATGCCACAACATTAACACACCATGATGTTTACTGAGCTCCAACAGTGTCGATTTGCAGATGCACTACGGACACCACATCTGTACACATTTGCATACTACATACTCAGGGGTGACCTCTGCTGATCAGACAGGACCCATGTCCACAACATTATTGATGGATATACTCCTCATACGCAACATAAGCAGAGGCCACTGTGAGCAACATGCTCATGGATATGTGCACACACGCCACAATGAGTGGGATGTGCTTCTGGGTTACATTTTCAGACCGGACACTCACCATGCTGTGGAACATAAGTCCGCAGTACATCACGCAGGGACACTCAGTAGCACTGTTCATGTGATACATCCCTTGATGGTTGGGAGACACATGTAGGCCTGGGATCACTGCAGTGGCTGTACTGTGCAGTGGTGCAGGTGATGCCTGGCTTTGCTCTTCACAGGGCACTACCCTGGAGAGGTGCCACTAGTGTGAACACTGTAGTTGTGCTTACACATGGACTTGACAGACTGCATAGTACCCCACTATGCACCTGTGCAGCTATTACTTGTCCTTTGTGCATGGTTACTTGGTAGCCATTCCATTTAGATTAGCTATCATGCTATTACTATGTCCCATACCTACAGGCCATATGTATCCTGTTATTGTACATACCGATAGACGGTACCTGTGGTATGCATGTTATGCCTGTTATGCTGTGTTGAATATCTGTCATATCTACCTATAATACTATACATTACACATATTTCACATAGTATCCCATGATGCAAAGCATACTTGCTCAGCGGGACCACCTTACATATGTCACTAACGTTATTTGCCCATACACATGCGTGCTGTGACAGTAGATCAACATATACTATCCCCTGCTATGGCACTTCCTTGTTGGACATACCCTACCACTGATGGCGGGTTGTATGGCATTGTTCTGTGTAATGGCCTCATGTAGCATCCCTTCTGGTGTCTGTGCTATGTACCTTGTGTCCCACTGCTGGACGCACATATTCTACAAGCGTTAGTATGCTCAGCAAGACATCACTACATAAATACCTTTCCCCACTTTATGCATTGCGGACACGTTTAATTAATGCAAACCAGGCTATACATACAGTAAAACTACTTAATACAGATCATGCTATACATAACCTTACATATCGGGTGTTCTACATACCTTGTCGTCATTACGGTGTTTCAATTCTCTCTCTCTCACAGTGTTTCCAATGTTTTTCGGTATGAGCATACGGTTTGAATGTCTGGTGAGTCATCCTTATATACGTCGATACCTGAAACATGTGGATTCTTCCCGCCAATTGGTGTTCCTGAGTGACTAATTACTTGCATATCAGCTGTGCAGCTACTCCATTCGCCAATTATGCAGCGACAGTGGGGTATAATTGGATTCTCCACTTGGGCGTTGCCTATTTGCCCTACCTTCGGGGAGACGGTCTGTATTGTGTTTTGTTATGTGTAACTGCAACTGCTATGCATGGAGACAAGTATAGTTTGGATTCATGCCCCCCGTGGATTGTGTGTGACAGGTAGAGTATTTGGTTCAACATGTGGGTGTACCTGTCATCCCGACGTCTGATAACGGAGTATTGCAATCAATACCTGTAACATGGCTGTTTGTTCCATTATACTACGCCTGCAATTTTGCATGTCGCCTTTAATTGTGTCTCCCACATGGTATGTTGAGGGTTCTGCAGATGTAATTGACTGACTGGATGTATGTACTGCTATTACCGTTTGTATTGCTTTAGTTTCTAGTGTGGGGGATGTCTGTGGTTGTACGTAACATATACGGTTTGTGGGCCTTGCATTCCTACATAATCCGTATATATGTGTGTGGGCTCCATTCCTGATTAGAGAGCTAACAGTTAGTAGACTTATGTTACGGGATTGTACGTTGGGCCGTTGTTAATTGGTTTCTATATCGTCTGTAGGTGAGCTTGCTACTTGTATACCTCCGTAATTGCAGCGATATATCAGGGGATATGTGTAGGTGACAGCTATCCCTTGTATTTCTGTCCCAGATATTTGCAGTCATTGTGGTTGTGTTGTTAAAAGAGCCTGTTTGCCATGGGTTGCCACCTTATCATATGGTCATAGTTGGACACTTGCGGGACACAAAGCGGTGTTTATAGGCCAACACGTGGCCATGGTCAGTACACAGGTAGCACATGCTTTTATCCTCACTACATACCTATTGTTTTGTGACTTTGGATACCTATCATATTGCATGTGACATTTAAGTTTCTTACATACAGGCATGACTATTAAATACGACTGTTACATTATGTATGGGACATATTTATGTCCTACCATCTTGGACATTTGCCCTTTGTACTGTTTTATATCAGGACACACCTGCCCAGGGTGGGGATGTCCCTCCTACTGTGGTACAGGTAGTTAC
Source organism: Protopterus annectens (assembly GCF_019279795.1). Taxonomy (NCBI): domain Eukaryota; kingdom Metazoa; phylum Chordata; order Ceratodontiformes; family Protopteridae; genus Protopterus; species Protopterus annectens. Next base: position 796,129,660 of record NC_056735.1, read on the forward strand.
CGTATGCCTACGTCTAGCTATACCCACACCTACCATACTGGTCTGCCTCTGACTTAGCACCAACATGCTCATGTTGCGGACACACACACACATTACAGTCACAAAGAAACGCACACGGCACCCTCGACGCACACTTACACAGGCCACGGCACTCACAGACTCAGTTGAACACAGTACCTACGTGGACCGTGACACCGTCAGCGGTGACTAACCATCCCTTCATATCATCATACTATTACTCGCGGATATACTGTTCCGGTACTGTGTTCTATCAGTCTTTCTGACTCGTGGTTACGCATGTCGGTATGTTACACATTCCTTGGTTGGCAGTATCCTATTTATTTGTACCTCCATGATGTTATGACTGTCATTGGTCTATCTATCATATTTGCAGATATTGCTGAATCCATCTATATCACCATATATCCCTCTATTGCCCTTTCTATCTGTATCATATATATGCATATGTGTACATATATATATATATATATATATATATATATATATATATATATATATATATATATATATATATATATATACATATATATATATATATATATATATATATATATCTGGTGGGGAACGTGACAGGCACACAGCACCACCATATGCTGTAGGAGTCATGTACTGTTCAGGTGTTGGCATTCCGTGTTGCACTGGCTGTTGTGTTTACAATGTTTGAGGGCTGCCTATGTAGGAGTCACACATTGGGCCACCTATACATTACAATCTACAGGTGGTCATGTTTGTGTGCCATCCATTTTACTGTGTGTGCAGGTGGAGAGGTGTCAGTCCGTAGGGGCCTACATGGTCAGAGTATGTGCTATACGTTCCCTCTTTGCCAAGGCGTAGGCATATTGTGCACGCCTCTTTCTGCCTACTGGGGCTGGCACAGTGTGTTCATGGTCTGTATCCCTCTGTGCCTGTACTGGCCTTTGCAATTGCGGTGGGCTATGAGTGCCTTCACCATTTTGTCCCTGCTGCAGCTGCTTCCGCGGGATCATATTATGTAGCATGGCACATACTATGATGATGTGGGCACACGTGCCTGGAGAGTACTGCAAGGCTCCACCAGATGTATCCAAACACTGGAACCGTGATTTCAGCATCCCGAACACATGCTCTATGATGATTCTGGTTTGTGCGTGTGCCTCATTATGGCGTTCTTGCATGGGTGTGTGTGCATTTCTGATGGGAGTCATCATCCACGGCTCCAGTGCATAGCCAGCATCCCCCACGAGATGGCCATGTGGGATGTCCCCCCTGACAAATACCTGATACAGCTGTGAGGCATGACAGATATGGGAGTCATGGTAGTTTCCAGGGCTGCCAGCACACACATCCATGATAATGCCCTGGGCATTGCACACGACCTGGCAGTTGATGGAGTGGAATCCCTTGTGGTTTATGTAGCGCATACCCTGCTCACTGGGTGGTGACTTGATTTGTATGTGCGTGCAGTCTATCGCACCCAGTACCTTAGGGTATTGTGCCACATGGTGGAAGTGACGCATATTGCTGGCCAACTCCTCCTGAGTTCTGGAAAAGTATATCTGCTCATTAGCATGTGGTAACATGGCATCCAGGAACTGGTGTAGTACCCTGAATGCTGATGCCTGTGAGATACCCATTATATCTCCAGTTGGCCTTTGAAAGGTACCTGTGGCCAGTATTCGCAGGCTTACACATACCTTTGTGTCCACTGGTATGGGTTCCCCTCTGTTGTTTCTGGTTCTCAGGCATGGCCGGCACAGCTCCACTATTTGCTGTAAGATGTCCCTGTCCACCCTGTAACGCTCTACTATCTCCAGGTCATGTAGCCCCTGGTAAGTTACCCTTGGTCTGAACACTCTCCTTCTCCTCCGAGGCCTGCGGTGGTTGTCGGCATCATCCTCAACAACTCCGTCAGTCTCTGACACATGCTGATGAATCACAGCTATGGCAGCTCCCAACATGTACATTTTAAAAGTTCCCCGTGTGTTTACACCTATAGTGCGGTGTTTGGGAATACACAGGTGTGTGTTGGGTGCTTACACACTTTATACTATTGTGCTGTGAACACCGATGATGTCATAGGGTGTGTATGTACGTTCGTAGCTACAGGTTACGTTATGTGTTTTACTGCCGGGACTACTATTGTGGTGCCTTTGGTGTTGAATTACATTTGGCTGCCGTGGATTACCTCTTGACCTTCCCTTTACATTTCAGCGCATTGCACCTACCATTTTCTGGTGTGCATCCTGCAGCCTACTTTCATTTGTGCTTTCCTGGACCTGGCGTATCTTGCGTTATGTGTGCTACTGCCGGTCTGCTGTCGGTTTGCTTCGCTCTGCTGTGTCAGGTCTCCTATCTTTGCAATCCAATACCTCCCCTCCTTTCTTTGCATTCACATGCCTCCCCTATTCTGTTTTGCAGGTTTCTGCAAGCGGACTTGTCAGTTGCCGTCGATTGGCCTTCGTGGGTTGATTGGTGTTGATTGCTCATTAGTACTCCAATTACCCTACTTCCGCATTTCCTTCTTTTCTTCCCCTGTCCTTCCTGTTTATGCTATTGTTTGTGGCGCGTGCGTCTGATTACTGGGTTTCGGGCATGTTTCCATCCCCGTACACATGCGCTTTTGGCCACCATGTGTGCTCTCAGCTAAACGATTCCTCCCCACCCCTGTCCTGCAGCTTTGCTTAGCAACAGACAGGCCAGATTTGCAATGCTCCAATGTGCTTAGTGCTAAGGTGGCACACTCCTCTGCTGATGTCATGTATCTCCTCTGAGCCACTCCCCGGTGTTATACCACTGTGCCGTATGGTACAACCCTCATCCGGCGGGACATTTGCGATTCAGTATTATCTGCCTCATTTGCATGGCATTGACTGCTAATTCATAGTTACCGCGCCGAACACTATCGCAAGCCCTTAGCAACCCTTGCACCTTGGTTGTGGTGTTCCATACCTACCATTGTGTATTATGCTGTAAACCTGATTTCTATTATATTGTGATTTTATGACATTTTTATATTATTTCTTTATGTTACAGCTTCTGCACTCATGCCCTGCGGTTCTGCTGTGCGTTACTGTGGACATAACATTAAATGTTGTTATATACGCGTTGTGCATCTTTTCTTATGCCATTGGCTGTGTATTTCACCATTGGCATATGTTCACGTTGTGATACCTGGGTCTGGCCCTCTTCCATAGCTCCGATGTTATATTTGGGAAAATGTAAACCGTGTTTTTTGGTTTACATTTCCGTGGGCTTACGCTATGCCTGCACCACTTCATGAATCACTATATGCCTTCATTTGCATGGTGCAACACTGCACATGGGGTGATTTGCATACCTACGCCAGGGGCTGTGCAGATGTGGCGTATGCCGGTAGTTCACGTGGAATTGGGTCGTACCTGAATCGCTCTGCGGCCATATTTGGCGTTATAACGCCTACGCTATGCGTGCGCCTGGCGCAAGCTTCATGAATCCCGGGGTATCTATTAAAAATTAACATAATCTAATATTTTCCTCTTCTTTCTTTCTTCTTTTTAACCTATTACTGTCATTATACAGATTCTATGTATAAAGGGTAAAGCTATTTTTAGATGAGATATATAATAAATTCTTAGAAATACATTTCAAAATCAAGGGCTGTAAATAAGATGAAATATAAATAACAGAAAAAAGAAAAAGAAAAAATAGATTGTTTCTAACTTTTCTCTATCTCTTTTCATCATGCCACCTTTTTGTCATATAGATTTCGGGTTAGAATGCTCATGTAATAAGAACTGTTAAAAAGCCTTCCATTACTGATTTTTTTTTGATAAATAGACCGGGAATGCCTTGTTGATTCAATACTGAAACAAAATTAACAATAGTAAACCAACTAAAATAAGCACATTTTAAGCAGAGTATTTTGCATGCTTCCTTAACATTTTTTACAATTCCAAAATATAAAAGATGACATAAATATAGAACTGGAAGTATGTATAAGATGAAATTCTCAATTTTGGAAATACTTAACAAATACTTTGTAAATATGGTGGAAACAGTACAATCCACTAAAATTATATTTGAGACTGAAAAATATTATGCATCTAACATTGCTATATTTAAATGTTAATAGGTTAAACAACCCTCAAAAGGGTAAATCTAATAAAATTCCTTGATTTCAATAACCCACATATATTTCTTCATGCTAATGAACATAATACTAATAATTAAAATTCCAAAACATATTTAGTTATAGCATCTTATTATATACAAATATGAAGAATGAAGAGGTTTATTTACTTTAGTTATTTTAAGATATACGGATAGAATATGGACTCTTGTTAACTTGCATTGCTTTCCAAGTATGAGTGTTAAATTAACTGAGAAAATACTGATTTCATAACTAATAATTATAAAAGAAATGTAGTCATAGGAAGATATTTGAATTGTATTTTAGACAGCACATAATCCAATTCTTACAGAAAGTTTAAATTACTTCCCATAGCCAGATCATTGAAGTCATGGACTGAATCTTTTAAGAATAATGAGACCTTTAATTTTAAAGATAAACCCCAGGATTCAATAAGCACCTACACTAAGTGTACACCATTCTGAATGAACAGACAACATAAACATAACTCACACTTTCTTCCTCCTAATTTTAGTTTTCCTACTGATATTCTTGCAGCTTTAAATATTGATAGGGATTCATAAAGGTTACAGCAAAGTGTAGACTACACATACACTTAATGTAATATTTCTGAGTGACAAGAAAGCACAAAAAATGTGACAAGAATGTTCTTGAATACATATCGTCTACACTTGGTGTACACTTATTGTAGGCCTTATTGAATCTGGTCCAAAGACTTTTTTTAAAATTTTACTTATTATTCTTTCACTTTTGGTATGCAAATTAGAATAGATGCATTTTTATTTTGTCAAAACATTATTTCTAAAATAACTAATTTTAATATAATACCTTGTCCTTTCTCTGATCTTAATGTTTTAGTTTTAAAGCTGGAAAATGATTATAAAAAATGTCTTATATTACAAGACTTCCAGCATATATTACAAGAATTAAAGAATATATAACCTGACAACTTAAGGAAATAGATAATTTTATTAACTTTAATAATACTCCAGATTCTAATCCAGTTATGTTTTGGGATTCTTTTAAAGCATGTATCTTTGGTTGCTCAATTTCTGGTGTATGACATTTTGTCGAATGGCTATTCAGCGAATGCACATTCATAGCATCTATTTATCATAGACATTCTTCATCGAATGGTGGATTTCAACTAGGCATACAACTGGTTGGCCAACTGAGTAACTGCAAAAACAAAAAAAAAATAAAACCTGCCAAGGTGAAGAGCTATAATCCCCACACCCCCCAATGTGGGGAGTTGTATCCCCACACCCCCCTAACTAAATTCAACTCTGAGATCACACTGCAGTGGGGAAAATGACAAATTCCAGATGGTAGCCAAAAGCTCATTTCCCTAGTTAAAATTCTCTGATGAAGAGTTGCTTCAATTAAAAGGTGTTTGATGAATGGGTATTCAATGAATAGACATTCAGTAAAATGATATAGACCCTTCAATTTTTGGTTCAAACATACATTCAAAAGCTGGAATAAACAATTATTGGATACTCAAACTAAACTAAAAAAAGTGCTTAAAAAGGAGGAAAGAATTATGCTTCCAAAAAAGAGGACATAAGTTGCCTCAATAATACATTCAATTTGTTAATATCTCATGAAACTGAACTAACAATAAAAAAATTAAAAATAGTTTCATACTCAAGATTCCATAACATTTAACAATATCATAAAAAGAAATAGATTTCAGACCAATAATAATTCTAATAATATCAACAAAATAAAAAATCCCATAACAAACATATACTTGGAGATATTTTAAAAGCTTTCAGAAGTTATTATATTTCCCTAAATCAAAATGTTATAAATGAAGAATTAGATATATCATCTGTAACTGACCAATCTTTTATTAAAAAAAAACTTTTTCTCAAAAATTGAGTTTATTAAGACCCATCACACTTCAGGAAGTAATCAAAGAATAAAGATTAAAACATCTAACAAAGCTCCTGGAAATGATTGGATTGTTCCTGAATTATATAAATTATTCCCTCAAAAATTATAGTCCACTTATATAAAGTCATGATTGATGTCCATAACCAAGAAAAGATTCATCCATCTTGGATTTTTTCCTTAATTGCACCTAGTAAAAAGGAAGGCAAGAATCCTGAACTATATTTATCATATAGACCCATATCTATTTTAAATGTGTATTATACAATCTTTATGTTCATTGTAGTAGATAGATTGAAAACAATTTTACGTAGCTTAATTAGTTTAGATCAATCAGGCTTTCTTTATAAAAGATAAACTTCTAATAATATCAAAAAACGTATTCCTTTTACTGATGTTATAAATATTAGAAAACAATAATCCCTTTTTATTAACATAGATATTGTAAAAGCATTCAAATCTGTAGACCAGAATTTTTTGTTCAAAACTATAATTAAGTTTGACTTCCCTTCTCAATTTATTTCAATGCTAAAATATATCTATAATAATAACAAAGCCTATATAAAAGTAAGTCTTTTTACCTCAAACTTTATAAATATAACAAAACAAGTTTAAAAAGGTTGTCCCGCTTTCCCCTCTATTATGTGACATTGCTATTGAAATATTTGCAATTTTAATTAATTCTAGCTCCAAGATATTGGGCTTAGAAATTAATCAAGAATATAAATAAAAACAAAATGCTATTTTCAGATGATATTCTATTAACTATAGAAAATTCTAATGATACATTAAGAGTATTGAAGAGACTATTGAATAGTGTTCCCTAGAGCAGCACCCTTTCTAAAATCTAAGACTTTAAAGCAATTTAAGGTTCATCCCATAATAATAAGAAACACAGTAATATTTCAAAAGCTGGTAGTCTTCCTAAATCTTATAGATACTATGGTATTGGGACAGCCAGTATACCTTAATCCTAATACTAAATTAAACAATACTATATTAAACCTGAACCAGTATCCAAAAATTAAAAATATCACTGTATGGGACCTATACCAGATCAAATGTTTCTCAGTTGACAATATTAGATAAAAAATTGAAGTAAATAAAAGCTATAATATCATAATCAACCAATTAATATACCCGATCTACACAATTACTATGAATGTCAAAACAGACAACCAAGACATGCAGCTATATCAACAAATTATTAACCTGCTACTGTTGAGATCTAAAATGTTATCAACTACATATAGATTAATAACAAAAATTCTATGTCAAGATGCAATTCTATATTCAAAATTTTGGGAAGAGAAAAATAATAAGATCACTGATGAACAAAAATCTGCTGCTATTGGACTTACTTTGACATTTACTCCCATTTAAAAACAAAATGTATGCCCAAGTTATGATGAATAACAATGTGTATCACACACTTTTTCTTAGTAAAATTAATCCCTCCCACTCCCCTTATTGTACCATATGCCAAAACAGTGTTGCTGACACCCTTCATATTTTTGGAGCTGTAAAAATGTTTACAAGCTGTGGTGTTTGTTAAGAACCAAGTTATAAAAAAAGGATACACCAAATCTACCCTGTCATGGGAAATGGCAATTTTACATATATTCCCTAATAATTTCTCCTATGAAAATAAACACATCATAGTCACATTGTGTGCAATGATCAAATCATATATAGCCCAAAATTGGTTAGATAGAAGTAAAATCACATGGGATGAATTTAAAGGAATTGCTATTTTTATTAACAACCTCCATCTAGCCACCCCTCTATCAACTTGCATTCAATATGCAGATGACACCACCATTATCTGCTCTGCCTCAACACAATCTGAACTTCATTCTATTACACAAAAGACCTTCACAACTATTGAGCATTGGTTCTCTAACCATTGTCTCCTCCTCAACCCTAAGAAAACCAAACTCCTACTTTTTACACCCACTCATTTGTCTCCCTCCCTTTACTTCACACTTACATCCAATAATGGTACCCTTATCAATCCAGAACCTACCACCAAACTCTTAGGTATTACAATTGACAATCAACTGAAATTTGATAACCACATAAACGCTACAATCAAATCTACTAACAGAAAACTAGGTTCTCTCTACAGAATCAAAACTTTCCTCACTCCTGAAGCAAGAACTACTATAGCTAGAACCCACTTAATATCTACCCTATTATATGCTTCCCCTATTTATACTAATCTCTCCAAATATAATCTCAACAAACTATCCACAGCCTATAACAATATTGCCAGATTTGCCCAAAACTCTCCATATAGGACTCACCACTGTCTAAACCTAAAAAAACTAGGCTGGCTAGAACTACCTCAACTAATAACATTTAACCAACTTACCATTGCCCACAACGCCCTTTACCACCCTGATAACACTCCTATGCTCTCCACCCTAATTAAGCCCTACAACAATCTGAGCAGCCTACGCTCATCCAACAAAATATTGATACATACTACATCATCTAAAAACTTAGCAGGTGACACCTTATTTTCCAACTCAGTGGGTAAAATATGGAACCAACTACCAAATGTACTTACTTCCCTTACATCTCTCCCACTATTCAAAACTAACCTAAAACTATTCCTTTCTAACCACTGGCTATGCTCTTGCCATACCCCTGACTAATCCTTTTCTTCTTCTTTCTTTTCCTTTCCTTTATTCCCACACTATCTTTTCCCTCTAAACCCTGTTTTTCTCACTCCCTCTCTCTAGCAAATTAACCTCCTTTCCTAGCTTGACTGCTCTTTTTCACTCACAAAAATAACTTATTCTTTAACCTTCCTTATATTGCAACTGTGTATGTAACATTAACTTAATCTATGTCCATGCTAGAAATGTAGCTTTATGCCATACTTAAATGCAGTAGTTTCAATTTGTATGTTTCCTCTATCATACCTTGGTCAATTTTATGTTTCATTTTACTTTAGCTTAATTCTAATTATTTGAAAAATATACTAGTCTTTTTTAATATGTTTATTTAGTACAGTAGAGGAGCTTTTCTCCTCGGGCCTCCACTGAAAATGGACATGTATCCAGCTGGACTAGCCCGGTTAACAAATGTAAAATAAAAATAAATAAATAAATAAATAAATAAAGTATTTATTAGCCAGCAGATTAATTACAAGAAGATATATATATATATATATATATATATATATATATATATATATATATATATATATATATATATATATATCTTTACTACCAGAAACATTGGAAAATGTTTTTAGAAATCCTAGGATAAAACTAATTTATGAACAAGGGACTTAACCATCAATATTACTTTACATAATTAATGGAAACTAATGACAATTAGTATAGAAAATTGTATACCCACAATAGCAGTGTACAGGTCATGGCAAAGACATATAAGATGAACATTAAGGTAACAATTTGTATATATTTGTACATAGTTAGTATAAGAGTGAATGATTAGTTAGGTAGACTAGAATATTTGGTTGTGATGTTTTAATGTCACGTTTTCAATATGTTGTATACTATCTTTATGCAAATGTCTGTTTTACAGCTCATTAAGAGCAGCATGATTATTGGACAATTTAAATAGTGTGAATCTAATTACATTCGTATTTTTAGCAAAAGTTCATTAAATTCAGATCTTAATTTATTTGGTAAAGAATCTTCTAATTTGCTTAAGTTAGGTATAAATATACCAAAGACAACAGAAAAAAAATTAAAATTTAATTATGAAAAGATCATATCTTTAATAACTAACCTAATTACCTACCAGAACAAACGTTTTATTATATTTAAAGACAGATTACAAATAATTAAAATGATAATATTTCCAATTTTTTTTTATCTCATACTTTTACACAGCATAAAACAAACATATATCAATTACTATTAGATTTTTTATGGCATCCAAATAGACCTAGATTAAGCTTATACCATCATAGTAGAACATTGATCTTTGAAGGCATTAACTTTCCTAATATACATACTTATGCAAAAAAGTAATACTTAAAACTATTTTTAATTGGTTAAAAAAATTTGTATTATGGATTTGAAAATTTTACATTATCAAATGTCGAACATGAACAAATTAAAAATTCTAAATCTTAATAAACTCAAATTCTATAATCCTTTTTGGATATCTATTTGTAATTATATACAATTTACTATTTATCCTCCAAAAATCTGACTTTATAATCAAATTCTAATAGCTTTATTAAAAATAATATCAAATATTTCAAATTTCAAGTTTTGGCTTGAGACTCTTACACCATTCTCATTTAAAAAAATAAGGGCATAGCAATGGGGCATCATGCGCCCCCGTTTATGCAAACATGGTGCTTTTAGAATGGGAAGAAACTACAATTTTCCCTAGTGAGTTGTTTACATATATTAAAATGTATGTGCGTGTTTTGGACAATGTATTCATTTTATAGACAGGAACTGAAGAAAACAAGAAAAAATTTATGGAATTTTTTGAGTAATTCATCTAGCTTTTTGAAATTTTCCTACACAAGTAGTGTAAAAAGTATTAATTATTTGGATACATTTATGCAAAAAAAATCAGTAAATGATTTAAGTCCAATGTTTATAGAAAACCTACATTTAGTAATTCCTATTTAGAGTACACTAGTAATCACCCCCACCACCAGCTAGCTAGAGTTGCCCGTATGACTTCTGATGAGGGAAACATAGATAGAGAGTTACAAACAGTAGCACAATTGTTTTACGAAAGAGGGTATCCAGCTAACATAGTGGAGAAAACTGTAGAATATTTTAAAAGGGAGTGGGGTAAAAAATTTAAACCACTGTTAGGTGATGTACTACAGGAAATGAAAACTTGGAAGAGGAGAAACAGTTTCATAGGGCTATGGTTGTTCCTTTTTGTGGACAAGTTAAACAAGAGAAAAGGATTTTTGAGAACAATTGGTCCATTCGTAAAAATAAACCCTAAAATATTTTCAGTTGTTGGGAAAGAACCCACTTTTGTATATAAAACTGGGCTTAATTTAAAAGGGGCATTCGAACTTGCTACTAAAAAAAAGTCAGGTAGTGGGTAATAGTGGTACAACAAGATGCTGTGCTAGTGCACAATGTAAGTTTATACAAGCTAAGAATATGGTAACCCTGCAAAAAACTTTGAAGTCTAAGGTGTTCTTTGAAAAAGGAAACTGTCAAACATCAGGGGTGATTTACCTTGCAGCTTGTGAAACCTGTCCAGCTTACTACATAGGCAAGACAGAAAGGTGTCTTAGGGACAGACTATATGAGCACCAGTACCATATTGCTACAAGAAATATAAATAATGCCCTATATAAACATTCATTAGTATATGTAATTTTTTTTCAGTTTTTAGTTGGTATTGTGGAACAAGTAAGACCAAATCCTGAGGGGAGGAGATTACAGGAATTATATAGAGGGAAGGAAAATTAAGTGGCAAATAAAACTAACTGTGACACATGCACCAGGTCTTAATGAAATGGTATCCTTAAAACCAGTATTAGTGAGGAAAGCTACCTCATAAGTCTGTGTATATAAATGGGGAGGGGGTCAACTACACAATATTTTTAAAAGCAAGTTAATGGACAAAATGTGGTTGAATTTTAACCTTAAATAATTTTTAAGCTTATATTTATTGAATGTCTTGGAATTTGAAAAGTTCTTTTTTACAAATGATGTTAAAATGTTTCTGGTTTAAAATGTGTTTGTAGTGTATTTCATTTTAGCATTATGGTACTTGTATCTTTAAAGGACTGTGAAGGGTGGTAACATCACTCATTTTAAATAGTATTTAAAAGGATATTCTACAGAGTGCAGTTAGATTATGATGAAGTCCGCAGTTAAGGAGATGAAAGCACCTAATCTTTGTTCTTGTATGTTGGAAGAATGAAAACAGCTTGGACTGAATAGTTTGGCTGAATATAAGTGATTCCTACTGCTTTACAGTGTATGTTTTGGACTTTTTTAACTTTAAAATTTAATTATGAAAAGATCATATCTTTAATAACTAACCTAATTTCCTACCAGAACAAAAGATTTATTATATTTGAAGACAGATTACAAATAATTAAAATGATATTTCCAAAATGTTTTCATCTCTTATTCTTTCACCCAACAAAAAACAAATATATATCAATTACTATTAGATTTTTATGGTATCCAAATAGACTTAGATTAAGCTTATATCATCATATTAAACCATTGATCATTGAAGGCATTAACTTTCCTAATATACATACTTATGCAAAAACAGTAATACTTAAAACTATTTTTTTATTGGTTACATAATATTTATATTATGGATTCGAAAAATGTACATTATCAGATGTCTAACATGAACAAATTAAAAATTCTAAATATTAATAAACTCAAATTCTATAATCCTTTTTGGATATATATTTGTAATTATATACAATGTACTATTTATCCTCCCAAAATCTGACTTTATAATCAAATTCTAATAGCTTTAGTAAAAATAATATCAAATATTTCATATTTCAAGTTTTGGCTTGAGACTCTTATACCATTCTCATTTTTAAAAAAATTAACAAATGATGTTCCAATTAATATTCTTCATAATTGGGAAAGACGACAATTCTTTTTTTTTGGCATGAATGTTTGGTGGTTTAAAAATGAAATCATTTAAATCTTTATGTCGATAATTTAATATATTAGTAAGTCATCTCCTATACAATTATTCAGTACTTTAATTCATGAACCTATTTTCACATATTTCCACATTTTTTTAAAAATGGTAAATTTTATTTATAAAGATCATGAAATTAATAGCTTAAATTCCATACTATACTCAGTACTCACAGTTGATCATAGCAATTTGAATGATACATTCTGGAACTTTATTATAAGGAATGCCAAATTATGTTTAGTGACCCCAAAATAGTGTATTCTTTCTATTTCTAAAACCTTCTGGTCTCTATATTAGATATTATTTACTTTGAAATTCATTTATAGAGCTTTTTTGACTCATAACAGAGTAACTAAATTTAATAACAATTCTGTAAGTAAATATTGGAGATGTAAAAAGCATAGTAATGCCAACTGGCCTTACATATTTTTAATTGTTCCCATGTTATCTGAATTCTGGGAAGATTCAACATTTCTTAAAGCTTTATGTACTGATTATTTTATACTTTCAAAACAGCTGATTCTATTCAATGTTACTGAGATTAAAATAAAAAAAATACTTTTCTACTTAAGTTGAACAATTCTTGCTGTGGCCAGAAAGATCATCATAAGGAACTGGAAGAAGCCGTCACCACCTCAATTTAAAGAATTTTATTTTTATCTCTGAAAACCACAGCTAATAAAGAAATAGCAATCAAAAAGAATATCAATTTTCTGAACAAACATAAAGATAATCCTTGGTTTAAAAGGCTTGTCTTCATTGAAACTTTTTCATCATAAACTTATTTATCTTACTAGATATTTAAATATTAACTCACTTGTGTTAGTTACTTGATATTCACTCTCAGGGAATTTGTATATAATGTAAATTGTTAATTTATTTACTTTCATTTATCTTTTTTTTATGTTAAACTAAGTTAGTAACATGTTTTATTTGTACTGTTACATTCTGTTATTTCAACTTAAATGAAACAAAAAATATTGAGAATAAGTTAATAATAATTTGTTCATGGGTAAGTACTAGGCTAATTGCCCTTCTGGGCCATTATAAGCCTAGCTAATTTCCTTCAATGGTTAGAGTCACGCCCTTTACCTAGTGGATGTAAGCTAAACACCTTAACAATCATACCATTCACCAACCAAATGAAATGAACAGAATGTAGCTGTGTAATCATAATGTGGCATACTTCTAAGAATCAAATGCAGTATAATGCTAGGAATCATATGCTTTCAGGATTCTGTATTAATTTATAGCCAGAAATGTTTTGTTGTTCTACACCAACCTTCAACTTAAATGTTTTGCAAACAGTTTAAATGAAATCCATTAGAGTTTTAATCTCTTTGACATATTTTGTTTCATTTATTTATTCTTTGACATATCAATTTGCATCAGCTTAGAATGGACCAATTTCAGACTTTACCTAGGTTTAAAGCATAACACTTAATACTCATTCCTAGAAAATAAAATTAAAAAAAATGATAGAATAAAAAGTTATTTATCTATACTGAAAATCATTTTTAGCAGGCAGATTCAAATGCAAGGTGATTAGCTACTGATAATTCCAGCTACTGCAACTAGCAATTGTCAAACGATTCATGCTTGACATCAGTTTTCAGAAAACTGTCACTTCTGTATTCAAGCAAACTCCATATTTGTTGTCTTGGTGAAGAGACTGCAGATGCAGAAGTTAGGAAGTGCTATAAAGACTACATATCCTATATGAATTAATTCTACTGAGGTTTCCTATGAGTGTTAATGTCTATATATCATATAATAAAAATTAATCTTGTTTGTATTTTATCAACTTATATTTTTATCTTTTGACATGCAACAAGAAAAAGTGTGGATCTAGCTTACAAATCTGCAGTTGGAAACAAAAAGCTATCATTTGGCTTTTCTTAAACAATATATTGATCAGTATTGCCTTACTAATGCTAATCATTCACACATGGCAATGTCTTTTATTGGTGTTTTAACCAAACAAGTAAGGTTGAATTAATAAAACTTCATGTGAGATATACACAGAGTATACACCTCAGAATAACCTTTTCAAATTCATTGACAGAAGTAACTGGGTGCTGCATGGTGCTTTTGCAAGAAGCCATGCAGCACCATTTTAGTCTGTCTCTATGACCTTTGCAATATGCTAGTGAGGCAGACAAAGGGGAGAGGTATATTATAATTAGACATGTACTTTCACACCCTGAACTGTGTCAAGGAAAGCATCTATGTGCCAAGCTGGAATTGAATGGCCATGCAGACCAGTCCAATGACCATGTTCAGCCATATCAGTAGATCTGATTTCTGGAGACTGTAATTGTAAGGTAGGGTTTTGGTGCATGCGTGTCTGTGTGGAGCACAATGTGTGAGTGTGCATTGAGCATGTGTCTACCTGGGAGCTTGGGGTGGTTAGTGAAGGGTTAAGTTAGGGGTGTGTGTGTGTGTGTGTGTGTGTGTGTGTGTGTGTGTGTGTGTGTGTGTGTGTGTGTGTGTGTGTGTGTGTGTGTGTGTGTGTGTGTGTGTGTGTGTGTGTGTGTGTGTGTGTGTGTGTGTGTGTGTGTGTGTGTGACTGTGTTTGTGACTGCACACATGTGTTTGTTTGGTGTGTTCATAAGTGCAATCATGTAGGGATGGGCTATCATTGAAAAAAAGGTGGGCCATCATTTGGAATTTGCCCTTTTCCCCACTGTAGTGGGATTTCTGAGTTGGTATATTTAGTTGGGGTGAGAAGGTTTTACATTTTATGATTTTTGTGATGATTGGTAGTTGGCTTAGTGGTTATTTTCCCCTAGGAAAAAAAATCACTAAAATGATTGTTAAATGGATAGAGGTTTTGACAAATAAAAATCAGTGAATAGGCATTCACTCAATAGGTCATTCGACAACGTGATATAGACCAAGCTTAACAGGCCTATACGTCAATGGTCCACCAGACAGTAATGTCAAAGAGAAAGAGTGACAGAAAGAGTTACTGTCAGAAAATAGAGACATTTATTGGCAAATTTTACTCAAATATGAGTCATTTGATGGATTAATCATAGCCGATGCATATTTTTTTGGAGGTAATTATTGATGGAGCCAGTCATGGTAAATGTGGTACAATATTGTAATGATGATCTCTTGTTTTGCTCTTGTTTAAGGTGAAAAGAATATGAAAAAGGTCTACTACAATTGCTCAAAACCCATGCTCTCAAAGACAAGTTGCTCAAAGCTTGGAACCCAACCATTTGGTAGCATGTGTGTGTAGCTGTTCATACACAAACTCATATGAACAAATAGTTTTACCGAATCCAAGAGATGGAGAAAATTTTAATGATTTAGAATTAGTGGAACTTTCCTGGATTTTTAAACTTAAAGCGCATTATGAACCAGGTTTGAATCAATATGTCAGCATCAGGGCTCCTTTAAAAGGACGTAGTGCCAAGTGATTTTTTAATAATATCTGACTTTAGAGATTGAGTGCACATATACACTAAAGTCTTTATACTATCTAAATATTTCATGCATAGATTTTGACAAGTATTATTTATATTGTTGACATGAATATAGTGTTAGTCCAGACATGTTACCATATTTCACATGTTTTATTAGGACATACTTGTTAGTTGCACCTTGATCTATTGTTATTTTTACATATTCATAATTTTAAAAGAACATATATGTTTTACATATATCTATATATACATAATTAAAAAAAATTTCTATGTTGTTTATTTTAATGGTTTATATACTTTTAATAACCCAGATTTTGACTCAGCATATGAAATTTTCACTCTGCATATGAGATTAAGTTGTCTTCATCTATATGTTTTTTATATTTGGCTGCATTGTTATTTACAGTGCTCACATGATCCTGTTGTTCAGTACCAAGTGAGCCACACATATAGATTTATATTCATATTTACATATATATTTATATTTATATATTTTTATTCATTTATATGCCATGCTTTCATAATAATTGATGGTTTATTTAATATATGATAAGTTTTGAACAAGTGTAGTAATACCATATTGTTTCATAGGTTTGGTATTAAAGTATCTAGGTTATATTAGTATTTTTGCACACAAATTGCACATTTACAGGAAATATCTGATGTAAAGTTCTCAGAATTTATATTTATAGACATGAACACATAAGAGTTTTGTCGGATATATATTTCATTATAAATTGTTGTTGTTGCTTTAATAACTTTTTAACTTTTTCATTTAGGCATAAGCAGAAATACTTACTACTGCATTGTTTCTTTTAATTGAATGATTTTTTAATTATATATCTAGAATTGGATTAATTGAATTGATTGATTGCTTCAGTAATGCCTATATATATTTGAATTCAAAGCTGTTAGTTGTAAGGATCTGAAGAAGCATGTCTTGGTACACTTGAAAGCGCTTGTCTTTTTACATTAAATATTTTCATCCATTTATTGTGGTGGTCGGTTTCCAGTTTGTTTTTGGGTAATTATTGATGGAGCCAGTCATGGTAAATGTGGTACAATATTGTAATGATGATCTCTTGTTTTGCTCTTGTTTAAGGTGAAAAGAATATGAAAAAGGTCTACTACAATTGCTCAAAACCCATGCTCTCAAAGACAAGTTGCTCAAAGCTTGGAACCCAACCATTTGGTAGCATGTGGTGTGTAGCTGTTCATACACAAACTCATATGAATTCTGTGAAGCCACTGCCACAAACTAAACTGCATGTGTCCTAGTAGGAAGTGCACATAGAATAGGAAAGTTGGGAAGGGGAGTGATAAGGGTGATTTTAGGTTTAGGGAGGGGAAGGATATTGTAGTGCATAGAGATCAGGAATTTATGGGTTCAGGATAAGGCGAGAGTCTTGTGTTTAAGGAAGAATCTCGTGTTAAGGAATAGAGAGAGAAAAGTTATTTTAATATTAAGGAGTAATCAGAAAATTAAAGGTTAGGGAGGAAGAAGAAAGTTTAAGGATTACGGTGGGATCATGGTATTTAGTTTTTGGGAGGGGAAGGGGATTTTAGGTTTAAGAACTAATCAGGGATTTTAGGGTAGGAGCCAGATGAGAGTTTATTGGGTTAGGAGCAAGGTTCTGGTAAGGCTAAATAGTGTGGTGAGATTAGACATTGGGATGTATGCTTAGTTAAGAGAGATGACTTATTGGGAGTTAGAACACTTGCCAAAAACCACCGAGTGGCAACAAGAAAGAGTGCCTCATCTGGGTAACTCAGTTGTATTTTTGTAATATTTGGATCTAAGATGCCGCTACTATGTACATTGTATTTTTGGGGAGGGGGAGATAAGGGTTACTTTCTGAGTTAGAGAAACAAAGTGGGTTTCAGTCATATGGAAGCACTGCCTGACTCATCTAATATGTTAGTGTCTCTGTAACTTACACTCTTACATTGCTAGCAATTTGCTTTTCCAATGGTCGTTACAGGAATCAGCTTTTGTCTTATGCCATGCAATGCATGTCTTTAAATTAGCCTGTCTTCTTCTTCTCATACATTTTTTATGAAACATTATTCTTTTTACCTGGATGATTTTCCTGTTTTATTTACCTGTTCTTCATTGCCTTAAGCTTTCTGTTTTGAAGAAAAATACGTATTAATTTTTTCCTGGCTTTGACGTCTAGTAAAGATTTTGAACCATTCTTGTTCCTGTTCTCTGAAGTGTTTCTATAGTATATGTGCAATTGAAAATATGTTGAATCCAGGACTGTATATCCTTGAACAGATGCAGACTCATAAAATGTCTATAGAGAACACTGTCATTTTTCTACTAATGCATTTTTGTTCCATCCCAATATGGTATCAGCCTGTCTAACTGTGGTGTTAAATTTTTTACTTTCCTTTAGGAGCTCTAATATCCATATCACCATTTCCCTTCCTGCAATTACTGCAGCGAATGTAGCTCTTCAAGATGTGTATATATTTTTATGAAATCCTGTTTTCCACAAGCATATTTTCACTTTTTTGGCTTTGACTTCTTGTTTTTCCCCAGCATTTGTTTGTCTTAGTCAGTTGATGTACAGCACTGATTCACCTGGACCTTGTTCAGACTCACCCTGGGAGCACTGCCTAATTAACTGAAATACTCAGAGTCACACAGTGGGGAAATGGAGACTGGAGAATCAAATGCCAAAGAAAGTAAAGGGCTCGCAAGTTAAAGGATATAACTGATATAATAATCTAGATGATATTATTTTGTATTTGATCAATCAAGAAAACGTTATGTCAGTGTTGTGCAAAATTCTGAGGCAGTTTCAAATCATTTTGGGATATAAAATTAATGAAGATAAAACAAAGGCTGTAACAGTAAACAATGGATCCACACATTAGCTAATGCTGTAATATCCATATTTATTGACATGATAAGATGAATCTTTTTTGGTGTATGGAATAAAAAGGATTCTGTTATAGCAGTTGAGGATATGTGAGGAGACACTAAACAAAAGGTAATATGAAAGCTGAGAAACTGGAAGCTCTTGATTATGGACATGGACAGTAAGGAACTAGCAGTGGGAAATATTTTTAGCCCCTTTAGTTTCATATACAGGTCAGGCATATTGTTATCAATAAGAAAAGAGTTTGTGTATAATAATTAAAAATTGACAGAATTAATTTTGGAGGGGAAGAGGCCAAGATTTAAACTGGATAAGATGATCCTCCATATAGGACAAACTAGTTTAGAATTACCTGATTACAATTGATACTGCAAGCAATGCAGCTGAAGTTCATATACATAAAGCAACAGGTATAAATCAAAGTGAAAAGGGGATGATGTTGAAATGGGAGATGATCAAAATAAGGAAAGTGTAGGATTTTGGATGCAGATCCTTAAGTAGAATTATAACAATCACACAGAATATTATATCTATAAAGTTGTAGAAATTATTATAATATCTAAGCCAACACAGGAAAGGAGATAGGAGATTTCACCACCATTATTGCAAGTAATGGTAGAGAAAAATAGACAAAGGGAGTCAAATTTACTACAGAAAAACTGGCAAAGGAACCAAGGTATTGGAAGCAAAAAGGTAGAGAGGGAAAGGTAGTAGAATGGGATGTAGCCAAGAAGAGGTTTACACTACAGATAATAAACTGCCTTCCCTACTAGCTATTGATATCAGAGTATTGCCAAAGAGAAAGAGATAAGAGGGTCTTAAGTCAGTGATTAGCTCTGGCTGGGTTTTTAGTAAAGTCTATAACTGAAGCTGCTTTTAAAAAGGGGATAATTAGTAGACCATATAAAAAAAATGTATCGTAACTATAAGAATTTATCAGAGGAGTTTAGACAAGATTGAGAAGAGATACTGAAGTATTTTATACCTCAAGCAGACTTCAGAGAGTTTTTCCTAAGGCAGTTAGCAAATGAGTGTATGTGATGAAAAACAGATGTTTTTTGGAAGTGTGTTCAGCAGGAAGAGTTTAAAAATTCCTAGCAAAGTGGTGGAACAAATGGCTTTATCTAAGAAATAATTCTTTTGAGCAGGGACACAAGATCTAAATTATGTTTACTTAGTAAGTTTAATGCTATTAGTTGAGGGGAAAAAAACAATTGCTAGAAATCTAAACTAGCTGCATTTGAAGTTTTGAATATTATAAATGAGTTAAAAGAAGTATAAAAGGGAAGGAGTAAATTAAATAGAAATACATGGAATTTGGAGGAGCAAAACATGCAAAATCCTGTTCAAGTGGAGGAGTGATGTTTAAGGGCAGGTGGGAATTTGGCAGTTAATGTGATGGAGTGAATAGTTATTAAAAAGAAAGAAAGCATATGTGTAATGTATAATGCCTGAATATGACCAATGTTAATGTGGACTATTTTCTTTTCTATAAATGTATGAGCATTTGCTTTAAGTGATAATTAAATAAAGGTGTTGAAAGTTGTTTTATTTTTATGTCCAATGCTATAGCAGTCAGAAATAATTGTGTAGAATATATTCTTTTGATTTTTGAGCAAACAAAATTATTTCTATGCCCCAAATTGCCTAAAGAGCACTTTTAAGTAAATGTATGTGTAGAGGCTTCCAGAAATAGTAATTTTTTTTTGTATACTCTGATTAGAACAGTAGCCTCCCAAATGATTTCCTGAATTAACAAACGCTCATGTCTCTTTGTCCCTTAGATTAACCCATATTTTATTCTACTGGACTGTTTGAATTCTGATATACCAACTTTCCTTATATGCATAATCAATGTCTACAGTTATACATTTTGTACATAATGAATTATGTTTACAGAAAATACAATTATTTGAGACATCTCAACATACCTGTCAATGTCTTAGTACAATAAATCTGGACAAAGTCTAAATTAATAGGATGACAAAGGGCCAGAAATAGGGACTGATTTTAAATAATTCATTTACAAACCTAGAATGTTGCTACACTAATACTGTTTGCATTAGCATGCATTTTCTAAAGGATATAAGGTCTGAAACTCAAATGCATGTCATTGCTCATTGACTTAAATCCTCTGTGATTTGCCAGAAAAGCCTAGATTTTATGAGGAGCAGACCAACAATATGGGGCACAAAATCTGGACAGTTAATAGATATGCATCTCAAGACCTAGACATGTCATTTTATTTATGTTACAAAATGTATTTATTGACTCTGATAATCTTTCAAAGAATTAAAGAGTGCCTTTTCCAATTTCATGTGCACTACCAGCGTACACCAGATCTGCGCAGCTCTCGGCTCATGTATGCTAATCACCCCATGCGCAGTAGTGCAGCATGCAAATAAAGGTACATAGCGATTCATGAAGTGGTTCAGGCATAGTGTAATAATACAGAAATGTAAACCAAAAAAAAGGTTTACATTTTTCCAAACAGAACATCGGAGCCATGAAAGCGGACTAAACTTACGTATTACAAAGTTAACATATGCCAATGGCTAAATATACAGCCAGTGGCATAAAAAAACATGCACAACACATAAAAAATAACATTTAATGTCATGGCCACACTAACTCAAAGTACAACCGCAGGGCCTGTGTGCGCAAATGGGAACACAAGAAAAATATATACAGATGTCATAAAATTGCAGTGTAACACAAATCATGATTTCACCATAATAGTCAATGGTATGCATGCTACACCACAACCAAGGTGCAAGGGTTGCTAAGGGTCTGTGACAGTGTTTGGAGTGGTAACTATGAATTAGTAGTCAATGCCATGCAAATGAGGCAAGTAATACTGAATCGCAAACATCCCGCTGGCCTAAGGATGTACCATACGGTGCAGTGTACAACACCGAGGAGTGGCCTGGAGGTATACATGACATCAGCAGTGGGGTGTACCACCGTAGCTGTAAGCACATTGGAGCATTGCTAATCCAGGTTGCCCGTTGCTAAGCAAAGCTGCAGGATAGGGGTGTGGATGTAGCCATAGCTTTGCTTAGCTGAGAGCACACATGGTGACCGAAAGCGCATGTGTACGTGGATGACAATGCCCTCAAAACCCGGTAAATGGCTGTATGCATCGCGCACCACAGCTGAAACAGGAAAGTTACGGGAAGACAATAAGGAAATGCCACAGTAGGGTAATTGGAATACAACTGAGTAATTAACACCTATTAATTCACAGTGGGCCATTGATGGTAGCTAACAAGGCTGCTAGTAGCAACCTGCAGAACAGGATAGGGGAGGTGCCGGATTGCAAAGAAAAGAGAACTGTCACCACAGAGCAAAGCAAACCTGCAGTAGATCGGCTATAGAGCACATTTCACAACACAATCCTGGGCTTGGAAAGTACAAAACAAGAAATCAGGCTGCTGGATGCATGCCTGTCAATGGGAGGGGAATCGTTAAGAAAAGTGAAGGCAAGGGCAAGAGGTGATCCACGGCAGCTAAATGTAATTCAACACCAAAGGCACCACAATAGCAGTACCTGCGGTAAAACACATAAGTAAGATACCCTGCAGCTCTGATTGTACATACACAGCCTATGACATCATCAGTGTCCAAAGCACAATAGTATAAAGTGTGAAGGCACTCGTGTATTCCCAAACACTGCATCATCGGTGTAAACAGATGGGGAACTTTTACAATGTACTTGTTGGGAGCTGCCATAGCTGTGATTCATCACCATGTGTTGGAGACTGAAGGTGTTGTGGAAGATGATGCTGACAACGACAACGACGCATTGTGTTTTGTGTTTGTACCATTAAAGATGCTTACCGTACCCACAGTATCTTGGAGCATTTATTGGCCTTACAGTACTACATTAGTTTTGTGGATTATTGACATCACATTTTGTGGATACAGCACTTCTGCCTGGATTTGTGCCTATTCTCCTCCAGTAATTTG
The DNA here is from genome assembly GCF_019279795.1 of Protopterus annectens. Lineage (NCBI taxonomy): Eukaryota > Metazoa > Chordata > Ceratodontiformes > Protopteridae > Protopterus > Protopterus annectens. Next base: position 796,152,630 of record NC_056735.1, read on the forward strand.
TTTTGGTGACTTTTGGTTCCTGGTGTAGTTCGATGCTGACAACCACCTCAGGCCGCGGAGGAGGGGAAGAGTGTTCAGACCAAGGGTAACCTACCAGGGGCTACATGATCTGGAGATAGTAGAGCATTACAGGGTGGACAGGGACATCATACAGCAAATTGTTGAGCTGTGCTGGCCATGCCTCAGATCCGGAAACAACAGAGGGGAACCCATCCCAGTAGACATGAAAGTATGTGTAAGCTTGAGAATACTAGCCACAGGTACCTTTCAAAGGCCAACTGGAGATATCATGGGGATCTCACAGGCACCAGCATCCAGGGTACTCCACCAGTTCCTGGATGCCATGTTACCACATGCCAATGAGAATATATACCTCCCCCGAACTCAGGAGGAGTTGGCCAGCAATATGCGCCTCTTCCACCATGTGGCAGAGTACCCGGAGGTACTGGGTGCAATAGACTGCACGCACATACATATCAAGTCATCACCCGGTGAGCATGGTAGGCACTACATAAACCGCAAGGGATACCACTCCATCAACTGCCAGGTCATGTGCAATGCCCAGGGCATTATCACGGATGTGTGTGCTGGCAGCCCTGGAAGGTACCATGACTTCCACATCTGGCATGCCTCATAGCTGTACCAGGTATTTGTCAGGGGGGACATCCCATATGGCCACCTTGTGGGGGATGCTGGCTATACACTGGAGCCGTGGATGATGACTCCCATCAGAAATGCACACACACCCATGCAAGAACGCCATAATGAGGCACATACACAAACCAGAATCATCATAGAGCATGTGTTTGGGATGCGGAAATCATGGTTCCATTACTTGGACATATCTGGTGGAGCCTTGCAGTACTCTCCAGGCATGTGTGCCCACAGCTTCATAGTATGTGCCATGCTACATAATATGATGCTGTGGAAACAGCTGCAGCAGGGACATAATGGTGAAGGCCCTCACAACCCACCGCAATTGCCAAGGGCATCACAGGCACAGAGGGATTCAGATCATAAACACCCTGTGCCAGCCCCAGTAGGCAGAAGGAGCGTGCCCGATATGCCCATACCTTGGCAAAGAGGGAACGTATAGCACATACACTGACGGTGTAGGCTCCTATGGACTGACACACTTCTCCACCGGCACACACAGTAAAATGGATGGCACACACACACGACCACCTGTAAATTGTCATGTATAGGTGGTTTACTGTGTGAATCCTACATAGGCAGCCCTCAACTATTGCACACACAACAGCTATTGGTACAAGGTAAGTCAACACCTGAACAGTAAATGTGTTGATACTGTATGTATAGGTTCCTAGGTACATCGGTAGGTACATGCCTGATTGTCAGAGGCCATTCATCAGCCTAGCCAAAATGTGTCTATTGTCGCCACCCCATTGATTAACTAACTGTCCCTATGTGGAGCAGAGCCAATTGTGGGATCCCTGGGGTGTAACCACTGTTCGACACACACTCTGCAAGGATTCCCTGGTATGTTAATGAGGGGCTCTATATAATGTAATCAGGGATGTAGTTCCAAAGCATGGGGAGTACCCATAACAGGTATCTATCACTCCAGCATTCTCCAGTTATGGTTGTGGCAAGGTGTAGCACATTACAGTGTGTGGCTCACTGTGACATGGATTCCCATAGCTGGAGCACATCCATTAAGCATCAATTGGACATACCATTAATAGGTATCATCCATATGTAAACTAACTGAGTTACACATTTGTTTGCAGTATGGAGGAACAGCCGTAGTACAGTCCACATATTAAACACCATAACACTTGTACATATCCCAGATGCCCCAGTGGTAAAGCCACTGACTGTCTCATGCATGTTCCCAGTTCCACGACCTGCAAGGGCTGTTACATAATTCCGATGTCCCGAATAATGGATGTTGGATGCAGGTCATTAGAGCACGTTTAAGCACATGTTAGCAGGTTTATGCGCTGGCAAGTGCCGGTAAGCATAGTTTAAACATGACTACACAGATATGCGCAAAACAGGTCTAAGCTTTGCTGAATATCGCGCAGATCATGGGCAAAGCTGGCCAGAACAGCTGAAATCCGCATTATTCACCCTTGTACTAATAGTGCCTGCTCTGAGAGGTAAAACGACCACTGCCAGGAGTAGAACACGCAACCATGTACACAATCACCTACCACTAAGCTATCTGAGATGTACCAACAGCAGGTGTGTATTGTGACAGGTTAAAACACAAAAGGGCGAAGTTCGGGAAATAGTATACACCGCCATGTACCCAACGAAAGGTGTGTTCTCTCTCTCTCTCTCTCTCTCTCTCTAGACATATATATATATATATATATATATATATATATATATATATATATATATATATATATATATATATATAAAATATAGAGATAGAAAGGGTGATGGAGAGAGATATATGTCAATATATATGGATAAACATATATATGTTAACAACATGTACACAACCATGGAGGTACATATAAATAGGATACTACCAAATACCGAATGCTTTACATACCGACACATATGATCATGAGGCTTAAAGACCGAAAGACCACAGTACCGGAACACTAGAACAGCGAGTACTATTATCATGATGTAAAGGAACATTTAGTTATTGTTTCTGGTGCTGCGGTCCAGGTAGGTACTGTGTTTAAGTGTGTTTCTGATTGCTGTAGTGTGTGTAAGTGTGTGTTCTGAGTTCGGTGTGTGTTTCCGTGGGACTGTAATGTGTGTGTGTGTGTGTGTGTGTGTGTGTGTGTGTGTGTGTGTGTGTGTGTGTGTGTGTTTGCTTCATGTGTCTGTTCGTGCTATCTTGGAGGTAGATTATTACAGTAGGTGTGGTGTGGGGGTGCAGCCACCCACATGGGGTGTGTATGGGGCATGGCCACCTGGCCATATGTAGTGTAGGATGGTTTGTTTGGATGTGGTGGGTAGCAATGCGTCTGTGTGTGCGTGTGTGTGTACTGTGTTTGTGTTAGTTCTGGGAGTTTGACTGTTGCGAGTTTGAGTGTTCGGTATTGTGGGGTTTGGGAGTCTGCGAATGTTAATGTGGTTGTTGGAAGTGTGTTCATTCTTGAATCCATGGGTATGCCATATACAGCAGTTGAAGTCTTCAAATATGTGCACAACATGGACCATAGCAATCACAAATTCTGCCACGACCGAACGTAATGAACAAAGGATATGGAGACTATATTATAGCAATAACTCACACCTGGGTGTGGGTAATGCTGGGTTTACCCACGGTTGTCTTTGTTTGCCCACTCAGGCTTTGTCCTCATGAACAAACCACACCAACCGCGGGTAAATTCACCATTACCTACACCCAGGCATTGGTTATTACTATAATACACTATGACAAATATGTGCTATGGACATGAGCTAAACATAGGGTTACCACCTGTCCCACCTTGCGAGGGGCAGTCCCTCTATATGTGGTAGTGTCCTGACCAAAATGAGTACAAATACTAATGTCCTACAATCTCGAGATGTTCTGCATGTTCCATAGTTAATGTAATGGTTGCATAAAATAGTCATCTGTATCTAACATACCTACATGTAATAAAAAACAGGATAAGCAAGTAAACCACTACAAGAATATAAGCTTTTATATAGGCATATATGTAAAGTTCTATACTTTGTACTGACCGTAGGTATGTGTCGGCCTCTAAAATCCAATGTGTGTCCTTCAAATGTCCCACTATGGCCATTTGAAAAGGTGGCAACCCAAGCCAAAGAGGTTCAGTCACCAACACAACTCCAATGAGTGCAAATATCTGTGACAGAAATACACGAGACAGCTTTCATGTAGCAACATTTCATTACATACTGATGTATTTCCGAAGGGATTGAAGGATCAGCATCACCTGCATGCTATATAGGAACCAATTAACAATGGCTTAATGAATAAGCCTGCAATAACTATAGTATTAGTCTACTAAATGATAGGTCTTCAATTAGGGAAGGAGTCCTCACACATATGGAATATGTATAAATGCAGTTCCCACACACCTTCATCTGCTATGTACACCCACCTACATCTCCCCCACACCCGAAACAATTGCAATACAGACTGTAATAACATCACAAACATCCACTCACTCTATGACATCTGCAGAAGCCTTAACATACCTTGTGAGAGACACACTATAATAGCCCTATGTGAACTCGTTGCTGTTGTACAATGGAACAGACGCTGATGTTGCAGGTTTTGTTTGCAATAGTCAGTTGATATAACAGCTACACTCACATGTAGAACTACATCCTCTAGCTATTACACACAATCTACGGGGGACATGAAGTTAAAATATCTCTGTGTCTCTCCATATAGCTGTTGCAATTCATCACAAACAACACATCCAGGCTGTCTTCCTCGAAGGTAGGGCAAAGGGACAATGCCCAAGTGGAGTATTCAATTATACCCCACTGTTGCCATGTAATTGGCTAATGGAGTAGCTGCACAGCTGATGTGCATGTCATCATCTACTCCGGAACACCAATTGGTGGCAGGATACCACATGTTACTGGTATCTACGTATAAAAGGATGGCTTGTCTTACATTCACACCGTATGTACATACGAGAAAACTGTTAAAACAGAAAAGGAATAGGACTGATATTATCGTCAACTCGGACTACTAAGAAGGTATGTAGAACACTCAGTATGTTAGTGTATGTAGTGCCTGTTCTGTATTAATGAAAGTGTACGCGATGCATATAGTGGGAAAAGGTATTATGTAGTGATGTATTGTTGAGCATAGTAACACTCGTAGAAATTGTGTGTACTGCTGTGGGCCACAAGGTAAATACCTCATACACCACAAGGGATGCTACATAAGGACTTTAAACACAACAATTCTACTCCAGCCACTGTCAGTGGCAGGGTTTGTCCAACAAGTACGTGCCATAACAGGGGATAGTATATGTTGATATACTGTAACAGTAGGCATATGTATGGGCGTATAACTGAGAATAACATGCCTAAGGTGGTCCTGCTGTGCAATTATGATTTGCATTATGGGATATTGTTGCAAAAATGTGAAATGTACAGTATTGTAGGTAGATATGTCTAACATTTTACATAGCATTACTGTTATATTATGCAAACATCAGGTATGCCTATTGACATGTACAATACACAATAACAGGATATGTATGACTTGTAGTCACCAGACAGTGTATCAGCATGATAGCTAATTGAAATGGAAGAGCTAGTCAATTATCCATGCACAAAGGACATGTAATAGCTTCATAGGTTCATAGTTAGGTACTATGCTGTCTGGCCAAGTCCATTCGTAAGCCTAACTACAGTGTTTTCACTTGCAGCACCTCCCTAAGTTAGTGTCCTGTGCCTGTGAACAGCAGAGCCATTTGTTTCCTGCACCTCTGTACAGCAGAGACACTGCAGTGATCCCTGACGTACATGTCTGTCTTCCATCCACCCATCGTGGTATCTCTTGAAGAGTGCTAGTAAGGGTCCCTGCCTGATGTACATAGGAATTATGTTCCAAAGCATGGTTAGTGTCTGGGTCAGGAATGTATCCCTCCAGTACGTCCTAGCCATCGTTGCATTTAGGTACATATCCCAGAGCATGTGGCTCTCAGTGGCATTTGCTTATGTGGAGCATATCCATCAATATTGTTTTGGACATGGGCCTTGTATGTTCAGCAGAGATCACCTCTGAGTATGCAGTATGCAAATGAGTACAGTTGGGGTTTCTGTAGTTGGGCTGCATACGTCATCCTTCGGGGGTCAGTAATCCTCTTGGTGTGTTAATGTTGTGGTACTTAAAGCCGTTGCTGTTGTCTCATAAGGTACATCTCAAATTGGGTGTTAAACCCTTTAACATGTTTCATAAGTCATGAGTAGAGAGGAACAATGGCTGCCTTTGTTCTGGCTACAAACCCATTAGAGATTAGGGTGGCCACATAGAAGGATATCCACGTCACCTTGGCAATATGGTTATCAAAGGAGTGCGTGCTATCTACTTGGGTTCTAAGATCCCTTATTATGTCTTATGTATGAAGGGGACTACCACCTATGTGATAGTCAGTGGGTGAATGGTGTAATCCAAAGGGGATGTCTATGCACCTTGTGGCATGCAGCTTGAGGCCATGTTTTTGACACCAGGAATCCGTCCCAGTGACACCCTTATGGAGGGTGTCTGTATCAGCTGGTGAATCAATCATGGCCCCTAGTTTGCAGTCTTCTGCAAACCTATTCAGGGTAGGTCCTTCTGTGCTAGCCTGTACCTCAGAGAAGCATATACCGAACATGAGGGGCCCTATGACCAAGGACTGGGGGACGCCAATTGTAACTGATTTACAGTAGGAACTAGGGTATGTTACCCTCACTGTGTGGGTTCTGTCCATGAGCCACTTTGCATAACATCTCGTGACATAGGGGTTGATGTGTAGGTGGATGTGTATTTTGACAATACCAGAATGGAGAATGGTGTTGAAAGCCATTGAGAGGACAAGGTAGGCTGTGTGGACCTCCTTACCCTCATATACTGCCTTGGTAACTATCTCAAAGGACTCCACCTGGTTTAGGAGTCATGGTCTGGCCCTAACAAATCCAAACTGGGTGGGATCAAAGGTTTGGGGGCCACCAATGTCTCTGTGAATGAGATCCATGATGATGTGCTCCATAGCCTTGCAGAACAGTCTAGTCAGGAGTATAGGGCAATAGTTCCCCTGGTCCATTGTGGCACCACCTTTGTGGAGTGTGATAACTGTTGCTGTGTGCCATTCAGGGGCCACAATGCCTGACGCAAGGCTATTAGTGAATTTGGTGCCCAAGTGGGGAGCCATTTTGTTCTGAAGTTTGTGTAAATCGCAGCCTGGGATGTTGTACAGTCACATGGATTCTGTGTTCCTGGCTATAGAGAGTGCGGCTTGGAACTGCGTAGTTGTGACCGCAGGGACTCTGCATTGTTCCTGTATAGATTTGGGCCCTTTAGGGTGTGAGAGGGGTGTAAAATTAGCACTCAACCTATCTGACAGGATGTTGCCAATATCAGTCAGTTCTGTAATGTTCGTCCCTAACCGCTGTATGTCAGAGCAGATGTGGGTATCACCATAGAGAGTAGTGACATACCTCTAGAATGCTTTGTGGTAGTCCTTGGAATGAGTTACAGTAATGTTTACGTAGCTAGCTTTGGAGGGTGTGATAAGGGATCTCAGATTCCTACTGAGGCTGACCAGGGAGCTACCCCACTCATGAGATTGTACTGTACTTTGCAACAGTCTCCTCCTTCTGTTGTGCATTATGTCCATGGCAGTGGACCCCCATAGTGGCGTCCATTTTCTGGTGGGTACCACCATGGCTCTGTTTGGGATAGCATGATCCATGCAGTCGTGTAAGTGCTAATTAAGTGCAGTTGTGTATGATTCAGCAGTTGTAACTATATTGTCCATCTGCACGGGTGTCATAACATTTACTACTGCTGTCATAAGAAGCCTGATGTTGGCTTTGTAGAAATATTTTACTGTGTTTTCTGTAAAGGGTGTGGTGCCTGGATGTGGATAACAAGGGTGATTAGCATACGTTCAGATCTGACCAACGAGGAGATAACCCCAGGTGTGGAACACCAGTCACACATGTTGGTAATGTCCAGGTCTAGGATATTGCTGGCCCTGGTGGTGCTGTGGATAGGTTGATCCAGCCGATTGGAGGTTATGGATCCCAGAAAGCGTTGGCCTAATGTGTCAGTTCATGAGTAGGTATCCCAGTTAATGGTGTGGTAGTGTCAGTCACACATCAGTAGTTTCTGTTTGAACCCTACTTTCCAGTGCACAAAGAAGTGAGAACCATTAACCGTGGGGTATGGTGTGGAATCTGTAGCAAGCTACAATTTGTATAGCAGTTATGGCCACAGTTAGTTGCACTTGGATTACCTCTGATGCATTGTGCTAAGCAACCAGCCTGGAGGTGTGTATATCCTTGGGAAATATGGACACACCTTCGCTGTGGGTGTTCTGGTCCTGGTTACATGACTGGAAGGTGTGGTCTGAGTAATAGCCTGTTAGTGCAGGGGTGCTCTCAGGAGCCTAGAAGCAGGTCCCAGTCACTGCAGATTTATCAAAGTGGTCCATTACAAGGAGTGCCTCGGGTGAGTGCATTTGAGATGAAGATGTCAAGCATTGAGTAGCATTACCCTCAGATTTTACTTGCCTGTTCCTGTTATGGTGGTGAATATGTTATTTGAACTGTACCTAAAACAGGCACTATAGGAGCAGCAAGAGCCTTAGACGTTATCCGTAATACCAGGGCCGACAGGTGCAGGCCATCTGTGCCAAAGCATCATGTTCTGTCGACCCTTTCATTCAAAGCAGACAGATACTGGATACCCTTGGAATGACACCAGAAGCATAGCCAACTGTTGAAGTGAATAATTCAGTCCTTGTACTGTGTTATCAGTCTGGACGAATGCAGAATGCTTCTCAGGGCTAGGGCAATACCTGCCTGGGCTACAAGATTGGAGAGCTATTTCATGTCTCTGTACATGTAGTCCAGGAAGTTACATCTCAGGGCATTCACACTAACATGGAGAATGACAGCCATATTTTACCTGTTGAGGAGTGACCTGAGTGCATAGGTTATGTTGCGGATCCTATTACCTGACAGCCAGCTGAAAGTGACTATCACCTTGTGTAGCCTGCTGAGTGGGACATCAGTGTGACTGCCTATAGAGTCACCTATGACTAGTGTGTTGGGTATGTTATATCTCCCTATTGGCTGTAGTTGATGGGCACACTGAGTCTGTGGGCTATAAGTAATTGGTGTTGTGTTGGGTGATGTGGGCTGCCTGCATTTCTGCTTTGGAATTCTCTGTTGCCTACACAGAGTAGTATTGAGAGGCACTGCAAATGTTGTAGTCTTACTATGTGTGGCCTGTGGTGGTGGAGATCTAGTGAGACTATGTGATGAGTGTGGTGTGGTGCAAACATTTAACATCCCCACATGATTGTCAGGTTCAGTCTGGGTTGGAGAGAGCTTTACCTCCAGCATGGCTACATATGTGCATCTCCCACAGGTTGTAGTGTTGTATGTTAGGAGGGGAGCATTGACTGTGTACACGAGACAATTTCTATATTGCCTCATGGAGCCCATATTCATCATATGGACAGGCGATAACACTGGGAATTGACACTTGGACATGCCTGAATATTTAAATATTTCTCACTAGATATGTGAGGAAAGTGTGTACAACAGTTGTTTTACTCTAAGCAAGCTGGAAATGTAAGTACAAACAGTGTTTACCTGTATGAAATGAGGAGGATTAAGTGCTATAGTAATTAGTAGCTTATGAAGTGCTTACATATTCTGAACAAGTGCTAAGCATGAATAAGCAATACAGATAGGGTGTCGGATAACATAAACACACTGCCCCCCTCAACAGGTACACAATCACATATCCATGAACACTACAGAGCCCCTGTAACCATAACTATGATGGTACAAGGTGCACTCAGGCTGCATGCGACCTGCCCACATCCCTGGTTGTATCATACACATATGACAGAACAGTTTGCTCTACACATACACATCATGTGAAACATAGCTTCATGTCAGTCTGTGAAAACACTGAATGGTGCACACCAACAGTTATCACAACCCACAAAGTGGAGACACCACTCATAATGGGAGGCACTGCACTATTACCCTGCTGAGTCTGGTCTGCAATTCCATGAACCTTAATCAACATATATGTTGTTAGCAGTACAGATGTAGATGACAGTACGGATGATTTCACACTGCATATCATACCTGTGAAAGGTCATAGGACATCATCACCCATACTGTGTTCCACCTACACTCAGTATACTAGATGTACCTTTGTATGTCACAGAAGTGTTCTGCCAGTGGCCTGTTGACAGAACCAACACTACAGAAGGTGTCTGAGTGATATGTGCATGTCACACCAGTGGCAGCTACACTAAAAAAGGGTTAATTCATTGTACTCCCCCTCATTGTAGCCTATACCACACAGACAAATGGGAGGCATCTGCGTATGTAAGTATTTGAATGGCTATGACCTAGGAACAATAGCTGACTCAGTGTTGTGGACAACATACAGAATGGGCTTTGTGGGTGAGGTTCGTGACATATGTGCACAATCTGACAGCTGCATATTGCATCGTCACAGCTAGGTTAATAACCCTGTACCCATGACATACCACCTAGGCAGCGGTCAACATAATGGACACTGTGTGTAAGGGATGGTGCTGTGCAGTTTACCTCCCTGAGCTAGTGACGTCACCAAGCCTATTAGGTAGGCGTAAGAGGCAACTCTAGTCATGACAGGGTGCCATCCATGAGCATGGAGATCATTGTACAGCCACACTCATCACTCAAGTGACCAATATCGGATCACATATCACCTTTCAGGGGTATTGCCCATGCTTGGATGGGTGACACCAGCCTTCACAATTCTCATCTACACTATGTAGCATGATGCCTACCCTGCATAAAGACATGTCCAACACTGTGATGTTGGACATGCTACACGTACATATCCTGATCTGAAATACATACGTCATGGACATCTACCTTCCTAGTACAAGGATCGCCACATGCTGGACAGATCCTTGTGCCATACATGTTACATACTCCTGCCATACTATGCAAAGCTGCACATTTCACCTCTGTCAGACATGGTGTGATGACCGCATGGTAGATGTATCATTAACCATCTGGATCAGTTATGTGGCACTGCTTCACTTGGCACTGGAATCATGTCTGTCAGATACAGCTAGAAAACCTTACATCCTATGCTCATACATGGCCCAAGGCATACAGACTACTACATGACCTTGGCTGACATGCTATAGTTGATAACCATCCCTGCAAATACCATCCGGCTAGCCATTGTCCCATGTATATCATATCTGCAACACAGGCGATACGTGGCAGGATGTTGAACTGCTGTACAGTGCCGTGTAGATGTATATGGCAAAACACATGCATGTAAAGGTTTCCATGTGCATGTCTGCATTGTCACAGGTCATGTCCATTAAGGCAGTGTATTTGTTGATATGTGACATATACACAGCATCAAGGTCAACAGCATTAATATGGACACATCCAGGCATGTGCTGATAGGTAAGAACACCAGTACAGGCAAACAGACATGCCCACATCAAGACAGCATTCACATGGAGTATGAGAAATGTAATCAGGTGACACACATATATGGTGATAATATCCAATCCCCATTGGGTGTCACATGTGTGTGACACAAACATGTCAGTGGTGTCAGTGTCATGAAGATTTGCAAAGACAACTGTTCATATGTACTAAATGTAATACACATGTATGTGCAGCTGTATCTCTATGCATCTCTGAGATACTTTGACCTGTCTCCATCATTATGTCTTCCAGATATGCCTTGAGCAAGGCTCCCAGCTTATACCCGCTTGGAGGAGGAGGCCCTTATACCTTACCTCCAAGACAACTATGATGTCTTGTTTAGCCATTTGCCACAGCATGCATAGCAGCGTGATGACCTGTGGCAGGAACTTCGCAGAAGGGTTAATGATGTGGGTGGCCATAACTGCACATACCAGCAGGTGTGCAGACACTGTACGGACCTGATCAGACATGCGAAACAGCATGAGAATGCAATCACCAGGGAACAAGCTGCAACAGGTGGTGGGCCACCAACCCAGCTCCCACTCACACGTACCGAGGAGCTACTGGCCAACCTGGGAACACCATCAGAACAGCATCCACAAACCCTAGCTGCCATCGTGGAGGTGTGTGTCTCTCAACCTCCGAGCCTGGAGTTGCCTGGTAAGTCACTACTGCACATATAACTATTATATCCCATTTAGTTGCATGTGTCACTGTACAATATGTAATATAACATCATATGCAAAGCATGTATACACACATGCCGCATACTATAGTATGCTACTCCATGTATGCACACATGTGCATACTCCATAGTACATCCTATTGTACTGGCGAATGTGTTAACATGCACATTGCACCCTGTAGCTGTCATACAGTCATGGATAATGATCATACTGCTGTGTCACCCCTACACAGGTACCTCTGGTGATCTGCAGAGACAGCAGGCTGTTGCAGTTGAGACAGTTATAAGTAACAGGCGTGTTAATGCACAGATCTATTTGCCATGTGGTCAGTTAACACATGTACACATAATGCATGGTCTGGTCACAATATACAGGTCGCATCTTTAATCCATCACATTGGCTACCTATGTGCAATACTTACAAACTAAGTGAAACACCGACATGAAACCACAGAAACTGTCATTGCTAGATGTGTGGGCAGCTGTGCATGCAATGGTGGAGGTGTTGTTCGATGTAGGAATATGTACTACACATCAGAACTACACATGTGGGGTACACAAACAATACTACACAGTGAGCTGAAGTATGGGCAGCCCACATGCTTCACCATTATGGAATATGCCCCTGCAATGAGTGCACACATTGTGATGTGCCATCTGATATGACCATGACATGTAGTGGTCTGGCTGCAACATTGTCTCACTATCCCATAAAACATACCCAACATACCAAACATACAGCCCTTTGTCTGCATAACCCTGTGGACAGTGGAGTATCTGACATCTATGGGGGTATGTCATATGGGACAACAAAGACATGTGAGATAGATGGCCATCACAACCATTTGGCCAACACATGTTCATACATGGCCATGGAGGATGGCCAGAGACATATAGCAACACACAGCAGATGTGATGTGTTTGTGTGTACACCCTGTTGTACATTGGCTACACATGATCCAACTGTAGCCTTTGTTGAATGGTTATATTGCAGATATGGAACACTGGACATCCTACAAGCCTGTGCACAGCTCGTGGAGACATCACTTAATTCGACCACATAAGATGTGTTGAACATCATGACTGTGTCACAGCATGACAGTAGTCACCTGTACAGCATCCACATACATACACAGACAACCACATCAGGCCACAGATACAGTACATTTCCCTTGCTGCTGTTGGATATCACTGTCAGCCATGCACCTTGTGTGTGTGGTACACAAATGTCATGTGGGACATGGTGTATTGACAAGTCTGCCATGTGTGGACATGGTCACCAGGCAGCTAAGGTATGTTAGCAGATGTGCAGGGGTGTCATCCGTATGTCCTTCGGTGACCTGTCACACATTACACATAATGGTTTAGTGTGTATACACCTCAGTGACATGGGTCACAATCCACAGTATATATGTATTGTGTATGCGCACAGTCATGGCTATGCACTGAGTGTGTAATCCACACTGTATAACAATAGAGAAGCCTCATGATTCCATGCAGTGGCACTGTGTCTGTACTTTACACTGTATAGCAATATAGATGCCTCATAATACCCTTCAATGGTCATGCACATCTGCTAAAAGTGCATTTTATCTGTAGGGTGGACAGACAACACCGCAATGTGACACCATTACACCACTGTACATGTGTCAGGACACCATTGTGTCAAACATGTATGCATGTCAATGCACACGTCAGCTGATTACATGTCATACTACATGTTAATGTCAAGGTCATATGCCTCACATCAGCCATGTGTACTGCTAACCTGAGCTGGTCCACATGGTGTAACACAGGGATGCATGCTTACTACCATGATTGTGTAAAATGCATGGCTTCTGCTATGACACATGATTGCTGTTGTGTGTAAACCAGGGATGTATGATAACTACCACTATTATTGTGTGGTCCTGTCTGGTGGACCCCATCCATAAACAAACTATACAATAGAAGGAGGAAGCTACTAAATGATAGAGCAAAATCCCAAAAAGGGAAGGCATCACTGATCAGTATTAGCAAAAAACTACGGGCACTCATAAAATTGTCTAAGGCCAGCTTTGAGAGAAAAATTGCACAGGACACTAAGGATAATCACAAGGCGTTCTTTAGTTATGTTAGGAACCTGGGTGGTAATTCCCAGATATGCTCAGAATTAGTCCAAAATGACAAAAAATACACTGAACCCACAGACATTGCCAACATCCTAGCTGACAGGTTCAGCGCAAACTTCTCCCCCCCTCCCCACCAAAAGGGCAAATATCTATCCCAGCAGAGTGCTGCCCCCCTGACATCTCAGATGCTCAGGTAAGAGCCGCCTCTCCAAAGCAAAAAACACAGCATCAATGGGACCAGACGGTGTCCCGGGCTGCGTCCTACATAAACTCCAAGAAGAGCTAAACCCAAGCATAAAACTAATGTTCAATCTCAGCCTTACTACAGGATATGTGCCCAAAGAGTGGCGTACAGCAATAGTGGTCCCTCTCCATAAAGGTGGTGCCTCAACGGATCCTGGAAACTGTCGCCCCATAAGCCTGACTAGCTTGGTCTGCAAAGCTATGGAAAGGATCATCATGGACCTCATAAATAAAGATATTGGGGACCTACAGACACTGGATCCTACCCAGTTCGGCTTTGTTAAGGGCAGATCCTGCCTCTTAAACCTGGTTGATTTCTTTGAAACAGTCACCAAGGCCATTGACGAGGGGAAGGTGGTCCACACAGCCTACCTGGACCTCACAAAAGCCTGATACAATACTCCACTCGGGCATTATAGATAAGCTCACCAGCTTAAATATAAACCCCTATGTCACTAGATGGATTGCAAACTGGCACAAGGACAGAACCCACATGGTTAGAATTGCTGGAGCCATGTCAGACTCCAAACCAGTTACAAGTGGTGTCCCACAAGGCTCAGTCCTGGGACCTCTCTTGTTTGGTATATATTTCTCGGAGGTACAGGCCAACACGGAAGGACTGTGGCTGACCAAGTTCGCAGATGACTGCAAACTGGGCGCCATAATCAACTCTGCAGATGACACAAGCATCCTCCAAAAGGGCCTCATAGAAACAGACAACTGGTGCCAGAGCAATGGCCTCAAGCTAAATGCCAAAAAGTGTATAGTCATCCCCTTTGGCAAAAACAAAGTGCCCACAAATTACCACATAGGTGGTAATCCATTAAGTACAGAAGAAGTAATTAGGGACCTGGGGACCCAAGTTGATAGCAATCTCTCATTTGACAACCACGTGGCCAAAGTGGTTAGAAAGACATTTTATATAACCCACCTAATCATGAAGGGATTCACATCTAGATCAGGGGAGGTCATCGTGCCTCTTTACTCATCCCTCATCAGGCCCATAATTGAGTACAATGCCTTTGGGATGTACCTTACCAGACACCTGCAGCAACTGGAAAAACCCCAAAAGTACCTCACCAAGAGGATCAAAGGGCTCAAACAGATGCCATATGCTGCTCGGTTAAAGAAACTCCAGCTCTACTCAGTGGCATACCGCCTGTTCAGAGGCGATCTGTGCCTGATGTATAAAGCCATGTCCAACCCGGAATTAATGGACATGCTGCACCTCAGAAAATCCAAATCCCATTGAGCTACACGCTCGAGAGACTTGAACCTCAGCACTGAAATAAATAGGACATGCTGGAGGGACAGATTCATAACCCAGAGGCTCCCTTCACTCTGGAATAAAATCCCAGTCCAGGTTAGGCAGAGTCCCTCATTGACTGTCTTCAAGAGGAATCTTGATGAGTGGATGGGAGATTGTAGGTTTACCCCGGGTATCACTTCTGTGTCACTGTTAGACAAAGGCACAGTATACTAACCTCGAAAAAGGGCATAGCAAAATAAATTTAAAATGGGTGGCGAAAGCCAAACACATTCTGGCTAGGCTTATAAATGCCCTAGGGCAGATAGCCTAGTATGAGCCTATGAACCTATGAACCTATTGTCTGAGTTTCATGCCGCTTGCTGTATCACATGCATGTTGCATGCCTTCTGTCAAATCACATGCATGGTGTGTGTGTGTGTGTGTGTGTGTCTGTGTGTGTGTGTGTGTGTGTGTGTGTGTGTGTGTGTGTGTGTGTGTGTGTGTGTGTGTGTGTGTGTGTGTGTGTCTGTATTGTAATGTAGAGTCTTTGTTTGCCTTCACAGGTGATGTAGGTGCGTTACCCTCCTGCAGTCCTTCTGATGTTAGTGTCCCCACAGACTCTAGCAGTGATGATGAACATATGCTTGAGGCACAGGCAGGGTTGTCAGGGGCTGAATCTGTGCCATTGGTTGCCATTCCACCTATATCCCCCTCATCCCCGCACACAGTTCTCATGCCAACACATACCTCATCACCAGTGGCCATAGAGGAAGGACAGTTAGCGTGTGGTAGCTTGGAACAGGAACTTATGGTGGCTACAGAAGGTGTGTATTCACACGATGGTGTCAATCAAATGACTGCAGATGTGCCACACAGGTATGTGGCCAGTGCTGCTCGTAGGAGGACCTCTGGCCGACATGCCCCTGCAGGACAGAGCGCAGCAGCTGGTGTCACCGAACGCATGTTTCAGACTGTAATGGCGGCACAGGCACGTGCAGAATGGCAAAACAGAGAAGGGCAGAGGCATCAGCGGGCTGCTATCCATTCTTTAAACAACATCCAGGCATTGGCAAATGCTCAACAGCAGATTGCTGAAGTTTTGGGCAGACGATTGGGTGACATGGTTGGAATCCTTGACTGTGGCATGACAATCTGCGAGCGTGAGCTGTCTGTGCTGGAACATCTGGTAGGAGTGAGGCGTAGGGCATGTGGACGTAGGCCAGCTACATCACCTGGTGCAGGTCTACGTGAACGAGCTTCCTCACATGCCCGCTTACATAGTGGCGGTAGCAGCAGCAGTGCAGCTGGTGCTCCACTGTCCACACCAGGACACAGCAGGCCACATGGATGAGGCCCTGGATGGTCCCAATGGTTCCAGTGGACATGTGTCATCGGACAGTACCCAATCTGTACCTCAGCCTGGTAGTGCCCGTGCAACCCCTGGCAGGCACAGGTCACGTGGCCATGTCTGGACACCATGAGCTGTAAATCCTGGTCTGTACAGTCTGGAGATGTCAATTATACCCCTGTGTAGGCCAGACACATGGCAGAACTGTGTGCACACATACACGCACACACCAGAAACGTCTGTAGGGCACCGCAACACTCACATGCATAACAACCGCAAATGTCCAATTAGATCACAGGCCCTAACCCACATACATGATGTCATCTACTGGTGCAGACTAGGACCCTGGCAAACATTATCACCCTGTGCATATGATGATGCCTGTGCTGCATCCCTGTCATCCACACCATCGGTGCAGGGACATGCTCATATGGTCTGATGCACAGGGTGAACAGAATATTGAGATAAGTGTAAATTACAATTGTTGTGTACTGTTGACATGCAGCAGACATACCATGTAGTACAGGTTTAGAATGCATTGTTTTCTGTTCACAGTATGTGTCTTGGTAACAACAGTAACAGCATGTTGGTAATGATGCCCTGCTTCCCTCCTTCAGTTTTAATTGCATGTGCCATTGAGTACCAGTGTTTGCAGTTTCCCATGTGTAAATGTGGACTGCTCACAGGCATTCATGGCAATACCAGCATGCTATAAGTAGCTTCAACCTCACTGTTAAAAAGGCTGACATTCCAAAGATGTCTACACATCTACTGATCCAGGGGCATGTGAGCTGTGTACTAAGCTACAGTGGCTATAGATGTGACATCCATACTGGGTGACATCACAGGTACAGTTACATGGTGCGGGGAGTTTACATAGCGGTCTAGCTGATGTGAAGGGTAGAGGCCAGTTGATAGCTTGAGGCCTCACTGTGTAGCAGTAATACACATTCAAATTACAGGATGAGAACACAAAGCTGCACACACACACACACACACACACACACACACACACACACACACACACACACACACACACACACGATAGTGTTGAGGTGAGGACCCATGCCTATGTGGTAATCGCCATTACAGTACTGTGCACCCACATGACATGACACAGAGAATGAACATGTACAGGTAGTCAATAATGCCTAAGATCAACGGCATCAACAGGGTAGTAGATTGCATCACCTGGAGGGGGTTAGGGGTCCTATCTGTTCACTATGGTAGCATACATCCTCACTCCTTGGACCAGACAGCCACACATACATATACACACACACACTGTGGAGTCCACAATTTAATGCACCTATGTCATGCACATACAGATAGCTCACATGTGTGTGATACACACCCCACCCCTGCTTATGTCTTGCTTTCTACACTGCAGTATGTACAGATCTCTACAACAGTGTACAGTGCTGTGTAACAATTGGGATGTATTCCCCACCATATGTGGCATATATGGACACACAAGCAAGCACACATGGCAGTACTGTGAATCAAACACCTGCTATCTTATGATACGTATGACAGACATGCAGCAGTATTGCCTGCATTAAAATGTGTACCGATGCTACCTTTGGCAATTGTGCTGATATATGCACACGGGAGGTCTTAAGTGTTACAGGTGTCAAGTGATTTACAGTCAGTGACACCCTGACCGCTGTGTAGGTTGTATGTCTTCCCCTTCAATTAACAGAAACATAGCTTAGTGTTTGCACATGTTATGGTAGGGCGGCTTGTGACACACCTGTGAGCTGTCTTCAGCAAACATCCAACTGCAAAGTTGACCCATCACTTTATGTCCACACATCCATCCATACCTGATGTACATCTTACCATACTGTCAGTATTTCACCATATACAGTTGGCAATGATGGGGCTGCATCGCAACTGCATGTTGTAGTAAGACACAGATCAACTGCAAACATCAGCTACTGCACATGCATGGTAGCTGAATGCACACCACTACATGTACATGTGTGTTGGTCCTACATTCCTGTCATTTAACCATGTTTGTAGGCATTGCAATTGGTGGACATGTGTGGTGACATACATGACGCATGGACTGTTGTATGATATGATAGTTGTCATGGGTAACCAGTACAGAGGGAATGTTTACTCAGTCAACATTGCTATCACACTTTATATACTGTTAGCATTCAACAGTCATGGACCTACCTTCCATGTGCATGTGTGTAGTTGCTGTAGCCACCTGTCTGCACAAAGGACGGCAACAGCTATGTTATGTACATATGTGTTGTGTGTGTGGGGCATGTACATATCCACGGCAGGTACATGTATGTCATATCCAAACATGAGTGTGTTTACTGGTGTACAGCAACAGTCATCTGTTACAGCTGTATATGACCCAGGGCCCCTGTTATGTGTACAGCTGACCTGGTTATGAACAGTGGTATCATTGCATTGCATAACAAATGATGGAACTGTGTCACTACATGGGTAGTCTGCATAGTTGCTGTAGAGCTAGGTACAGTCCACTGGTCATGGGTAACATGGTGTTGTATTAATGTATGTTCTGCCATATGTATGGATGTGTGTTGCTGGTCCAAGGACATGGTGATGTCTGAGGGCTACATCCAAGAATGCAACTTTTGACACTATGATCTGCACCTGACACATCTGTGATGGCTTTAGTGGGTGTACTGATCAGTACATGTGAGTGGCCTTCATGTACGTGGGGAAACCACCACCTTGAGCGGTCCGTAATGGTGTTATGGCCCACATGTCTGCATCCGAGGTATACGGTGGTAGTGCTATTGTGCACAACTGAGCCTTCAGCCAGGTGTTCCTCACTGCACAGATGTCAGTATTACCCATTGTTGGATCTAGATTAGCAGCTGTGATTATGAATGCTGCACATCTAGCACTGTTTAGCATACACATACAATGTAGTTGTCCTCTAGGTGTCAGGGTGTTAACCTGGTCTCAGGACATTCATCTATGAATGGCACTATATGGGTGAAGTAGCCACTCCTGGCAGGATATTACCACGGGTGGTATTAGTGTGCCAGGTTTAGATTTGTACATCTAAGGTGATGGACAGCAGCAGACGTGTAGAAGATTGGTTGGTGTCAGATATATGTAGTGCAGCGTTCATGCTAACAATGACAACTATCGACACACTGTGCCCTTCCGTGTTTAGACTCAGACTGCATACAAAACAGCCCTTTGCTACTAAGTGTGTGAGCATGCCCTGTATGACGTGTAGATGGACACATAGTGCATTCCAAAGGGACATGTGCTACTAAGTGTGTGAGCATGCCCAGTGACACCTTGTGTCGGTTATGTGCCTCTATGTATATGGGCATGGCCATTGTAATCCTGTATAGTGATAGTGGTTGTCCAGGCAACAGATGGCCATACCCCACTTCATGATGGATTCCTACATTGAACACACTGGTTCACAGGTATGTACATTGTAACTGCCAGCATCCATGTCGATGTCCGCATTCCTAGAAGGTCATATTGACAGTCTTGAAAGGTGTAGTGTCTGTGGCGCATCTCGTATCTATGTAGTGTTGTAATAGTGGTCCATAGATAGGCAGTTGTCCTGATCACACCACTGACGTGTGTTTGTCTCCATCTACCTGGGGACAGTAATATGCTTTTAGATTGCTCACACTCCATACAATCCCTATCGGCATCTTTTCCATTGCTGATTATGTCACCCACCTAGAAGTATGCCTCTGGGAGTGCTGTGATCCAGTAATCTTGGTAGTCTGTTCTGTAACTGCGTAATGCTGTAGTGTGATAAGGTAGTTAGGTCTATGTTCTAATTCCAGCCATGCCAATTGTGTGTGTGTGTGTGTGTTTCCGTCTGCCTGGGGACAGAGTAATGCTTTTAGACTGCTCACACTCCATACAATCCCTATCGGTGTCTTTTCCATTGCTGATGATGTCACCCACCTATAAGTATGCCTCTGGGAGTGCTATAATCCAGCAATCTTGGTAGCGTGTTCTGTAACTGTGTAATGCTGTAGTGTGATAGTTAGGTGTATGTTCGAATCCCAGCCATGCCAACTGTGTGTGTGTTTCCATCTACCTGGAGACAGAGTAATGCTTTTAGACTGCTCACACTCCATGCAATCCCTATTGGCATCTTTTCCATTGCTGATGATGTCACCCACCTAGAAGAAGGCCTCTGGGAGTGCTGTGTCCCAGTAATCTCAGTAGCGCATTCTGTAAGTGCGTAATGCTGTAGTGTGATAGAATAGACAGGTAGGTGTTCTATTCCAAGGCATGACAAGTGTGTGCATTTGGCAGTTATATTCTATGTGTTGGTATCTGTGAGTGGCTAGCTCTAGGATGTGTTCAGAGTGTTTTGTTGTTTTCCTATATAGTGTCCATAAATGTCACAATTGCCCAAGAGACTGGGTTGGCAAGACATACACATACATTCGTCAATAGGTCTGGTGAGTAAATGTCAGCATCCCTAATCTTACCCTTGATACAGTCTGACCCCGTGTGACACAACAAAACACACTTGCCTTGATAGTAACACCAGTACAAATGCAGGAGGCACATGTGGTTTCTTTTTCATTCTTGTCTAATGATTTTGTGTCATGTGGCCCACTGTTGTGATATATATTCTATATCTATGTATGTGTGTGTATATGTATATGTGTGTGTGTATGTATGTATAGATATATATATATATATATATATATATATATATATATATATATATATATATATATATATAAATATATATATATATATATATATATATATATATATATTAAATTTTAAAAAAAAAAAAAAAAATTTTTTTTTTTTTTTTTTCCACATAAAGGTTTTTTTAAAAAAAAAATCTTATGGAAAACCAAAATTTTTTTTGGGGTCTGTGGGGTGGTGCGGGTCCCCGGGGGGGTTTATA
>NC_056735.1:796177316-796198172 GCF_019279795.1 Protopterus annectens
CCACTTCCCTTATACAGCAGGCATCCATTCTCCTGCTGGGAAAATCGCAGTATTACAGTTAGGACATTCCCTGTTTCCTACTGCTCTGGACCTGTGCTGCAAGTCTACTCACTCCAAGGATATTCATAACTCCTACGCTTATAGTCCTCGCGCATACACGTGTTTGATTGTCAGGGTGTTCATGTGCTGGTCCGGGTTTAGGCTTGGCCAACTGGTGACTAGCACTGCCCTGGCACTGTTCAAAGATCAGACTTAGCACATGGGCAGAGTTAGTCCAGAGTTTAACATTCTATCTGTGTTTACAGACGCAGGTGTTTGGGCACCTCTGACCACATTATTGGGTCGATCCTACATAAATTTAGGGTGGGGATTGGTTCCATTACATAATGCAGGTTGGTGGGATGTTTCCACGTGTTTCCCTTCCCATCTGACTATTTCATTCATTTATACATACAATGAATATTATTCTGGACATCTTTTATAAATTCACTACAGGTTTGCAATAGTGCTGTCAACAGATGTGGCAGTTGGTTGGTGTACTTCTGTGTACGAACATCTCTGATACTCAGGAACACATTTCTACAGTGACAGGGACAGTCACGGACACTTCTACCATATTAGTACTATTAATTTGGAACGTGTTGACAGATTCGTAATACTACTAATTTTCTGCAGTTAAATGCATCTATTACTCTTTATTGTTGTAAGTAGTCATTCTCATTCAACACCTTTCCCCCAAAGGTCACTGGCTTTGTGAGTGTTTAAGGGTCTGGCCAGTTATTGTGTGAATGCTCTGACCATTGGTATCATTGACATTGTCATATGTACAGGTTGGGATGTATTCTGGGGACTAGGGCTGGCACCTTTTCAAATGGCCAAGATGGGACATTTTCAGAACACACATCAGATTTTACAAGCTGACACACCCACGGTCAGTACAATGGATAGAACTTTACTTATTTGCCTACATAAAAGCCTATTGTTGTAGCGGTTTAGTTGCTTATTCTGTTTCTTGTAACATTTAGGTATTGTAGATACTGCAATAATTATTTTCTGCAACTATTACTTAACATATGGGACATAATTATGTCCTACAATCCCAGGATATTTTCCATTTGTAATGTATTTTGTCAGGACACAACTGTCCAAAGAGGGACTGTCCCTCGCAAAGTGGGACAGATGATAACCCTACTGCAGACACCAGATTGTTGTGCCAACACATAGCCATGGTCAGTGCAAGTTTAGAACATTCATTTGTTTCCTAGCTGTAAGCCTTATACCTTTGGCACTTTTGTTGTTTGCCTGTTTCTTGTATGAATTATGTTTATTCTATCCTGACATGACCGCTTTAGGCAACTGTTACATGCAGTATGGTACATGGTTATATCCTACAATCATAGGACATTTGGCATTGTATAATTGTTGGTCAGGTCACACCTACACACACATTAATTGTCCCTCACACAGTGAATCAGGGGTATCCTGTTTACGTCAGTGCCTTCATCACCCTTATACCATGTGCCACTATGCGAATGTGTGCAATATATTCTCTCACTTATTTGTGTCGGGACACGTGCGTCACGAGCAGGTGTTTGATCCTGGGTAGTAGGTTATGCATGACCATCTAGGGCTGGACAGTGTCGTGCACCACTACTGCACATTCAAACTTGTGTCCAGATATCTACAGGATTGGACTTCATGTCTTCCATTCTAATGTTTACACAGGTTGCTTATCCCATGAGGGATATCCCAAAAATTGAACAAGACCAAAACAAGACAAATACCGAACATTCTTCTGGCATTATGAAAATGTGCTGGGGGTTTTACATGCAAGGGATACATAGTGTGCAATCCTGAAACTGCCTAGGGTGACACTACCTACTACGTATGTGTAGTGGCCACTATGTGTATATGTGGCTGCACCAAACCAGTAGGCCAAGTATGGCTGGATTTGGTGGACGTTCAGGTAAGGGAGCGGGTTGTGTGATGTGGAGGGGATGCTGGGTAGTCCATTATGCATCCAGGTGTGTTGCATTTGATATGGCCAGTTCCATCAGGACCAATCTGTGGGTATGTGCCGGTGACATGTCTATACATTTGTATCACACATTTTAATATTCATATGTTTGTGGGATTGTGTTCTACAGTATGGCCTGTCTGGTTGTATTGCAGATGTTTATACATGTTTTTGTGTTTCTTTCTGCTTCAACCGCTGCTCCCTCATACACCTCCGGTTCACCTATTCTGTATACAACACAGTATCGCCTTGCAGGATTGTACCATTACCCATCCCACACACACACACATATTCCTCACACCCCATACATCACTGCTTTGGTTGTTGACCCATGACATGGCCAGAGTAACACATTGAATACCCTACATATGTCAGGTACCTGTATGGTTGTGTGGACTACCCTGCCATGTTTGCTTTCCACATGCTATACCTCATGCACATAGGTACACGCCCATACTTAACTTTCATTACATGGTTGGTATACCCGGGTAATACCCGTTCAACTGTGACACATCCTGACAAGTTCGGCTTGTACCGCTGATGTGCGGATTTTGGCAGACTGTTCTAATCATTGGTAGGATGCCACCTTTTCCTATATCCAGCCATATATATATATATATTCCAGACACATATCTGAATGTACTGGATAGCACGTACCCGCAGTCAATGGTACGGATAATATGTTCCTTTCAGCCTACATGTTGCCTTATTGTTGTAGCAGTTTATATGCTCCTTCTGTTTCGTTTACATGCTTATTCTATTTCCTGTCATATTGGGTATGTGAAATACAGACATACCTTTTGTATGTGACTATTACATGCCTTGTGAGATATGATTTGGTCATACGGTCGCTAGATATGTACATTTATCGTGTATTTTGTTATGGACACATCTGCCCAGCTGTGTACCCTCCCTCACATTATGGGCCAGCTGGTGACCCTAACCATTAGGCTGGATGTACCTACTGGTGGCGCGCTAACATATGATGCATTTCACTTCCACTTGGTATAGCTATCTACACTGCATTGGACTATGGGCACACGGTTTTCCATGTCATTTGTTCACGGGATAGGGACCCATTATTCCCTACCGTGAATTTGTGTTTGCTTCTTCATTTTGTGTTCGCCGGAACTATCTTGCATGCTTTGCATACATTTCAGTATCCACGGACACTGACAGATGTGATTACTATCTTGCAATTTGTTATATGCAAGCATTTTAGGTTGCACGTCAACAGCTGGCATTTCCATGCCTCCGTGCGGCACTTCGACACGCCCTATACACTCGCGCTCCTTTCCTATGCATGTGGCTGTGGCGGCAGCGCGCCTTCATTAATATGCATTTGGTGCTATTGCGCCATCTTCACGCTGCACTGTCGGCGCAAGCCTACCGCCGGCCTTGCGCCGAGCTTCATGAATCCCAGGGAGTGCTTAGGTTATCCCTTCAACTGTTTCATTCTTACAACACTGTTACAACTTCTTCAGTGGCATTAGCACCTTACTGACTGTACTTGGAAAAATCTGACATCCTCTTACCTCCTTTTGACTATTCTGTATTCCTCACCAACCCTCAATCTACCAGCAACTATGACAAATAAATTTGAGATCTATTGCAACAAGAGTGGCAAGTTTGCATCTAACCTACCCAGCTGCAGTCACCACTGTCTTGCCCTCAGATACCCTGACTGGCTTGAATTACAAAATCTCCTAAGCTACTCCAAACTTGTCACTGCACACAGAATTATTTACCACCATGTCAGCTGCCAACTCCTCCAAAAGATTCTTCCAGAGCTACAGTCTTGCTAGATTTCTGCAGTCAAACAATAAATCTCTTCTAATCATTTGTAAATCTAAAAATAGTGCTGGTGACTCCACTTAATCTTTATATCTTGCCAAGCAATGGAATCTCCTCTCTATTACTTCAGGACAAAATGTCAGTCTACTTAACTTTAAACAAAACTTAAAACAGCAACTTACCTCATCATGGCAATGCTTATGCTCCCACCCTAATTTACCATTCTATTTTGCATCCTTTTCTAAGCTGCATCAGGCTACCTATAGCTTTGTTACTTTCCCTACTAAATGTCTTTTACCTACCCTATTACTCCTAATACATCTTATCCAACTGCCCTTTTTACTATTTCTTTTTCACTTCCCTCACAAACTACTGCTCCACCTCCTCATATGCTGTCTCTATTCCCTCATCCACTATTTGGCACTCTCTAATGCTGAAACTCTTCTCAAACTATACTACTGTCTTCCATATTGAAGTCCTTACCTAGAAATGGTAATACACAAACTCTCACTGTTATATCAGACTGAAGCTATATGTACCCTATGTTTACAAAAAATACCTTCTTTTATTATGCATCATGTACAATCATATGTTTTACTTCATTATCTCGTATACTGTGATTTCCTTGAACACTTTTATACTTATAAACATTTCTTATATCTATCTTGTACATTGATTTTTTCTGTATATTTTGTGCAAATGCTCTTTAAGAACTTTTCTCCCTGGGTCTCTGCTGAAAATGGGATTTGAAATTGCTGCCCAGTCAGACTTTCCTGCTAAACAGAGGCAATAAATAAATTAGCAGCAACTTCACATTTCTACAGAGGGTATTCATTACATAGCCATGTATTCGTATCCCACATTACCTACCTTCTATGTGTTTGTAAATATAATGATGACATTGATGGCATGCTGAAAAGTATTAATCAACACACGATGTCTGCTATGTTGTTAAGGTTTTTGTATGGGTTGCTGATCTTCATCCTAATTGCTGTATTTCCTTATGACTTTTTTGTCTTCCTTTATATGAATAACAATGCCAGTGATGTTCTTCCTGTCCATTAATGCACTCATTGTTAAATACAACATTATCAAATTTCTTTGTCCTCTTGTTGATAGGCTGCCCCTTGCTTTTACGTCTTCCGAATTGACCTCTCTGTTGTTGAGCCATGCATGCATTTCTAGATCTCAGTTTTTTTACATACACTTCTTTGTTTACATTGTTTATATGAGCTCTGCCTTACCTCGAAGTAGCTGCAAACCTATGTTGTGGTCTCCAGCTGAGGCTGTGCATTGTGTAGTGTGCCTTGGCTGCAAGCAAATTTGATTAGTAATGCTGCAATTCATGCAATGACTGCTGATCATGTTAGGTCAAGTGCAACATGTACCCAATGTTAACTAATCCCCAGTTTGTCTTTAAAGTTTTATGCAAAATCTGAAATGCCTAAATTAAACGTTTGAGTAACCTTTTTACATTATCTTTAAAGGATAAGGAAATATGTTTGATCATGAATTTCTTCACAGATGTCAGTAATTTTTTATGATGGATAAAATCCCTCTGCTACATTCTTTTTGGTGTAGCTGTTGCACTAGAATTATACAGCATCCCTTCCTTACCAAGTGACAGGCTTATAACAACTGCCCTTTCAATCATCACTGGTCTGTTCCCCATACTCTGATGCCAGTGTTACCTCCCTCAAGTGACACCAGCTCAACCTAAAATTTGGTACAAAAAATGTCACTGTGCAGGTATTAGAATAAGAGAAGTTCTGTTTACATGTAGCATAAGAAATGTCAAAAGAACCAGGTGAAAAATAAAGGGAAGTAAATTCCAAAATATTCATGTATGACTTCTCTTTGTGCTACGTTCATGTGGGAGACAAGCAACAACATCCAAGCAGTCTGTGATTTTGAAAACAACAGTGCACATTGCAGCTTGCAACAAAACAAAGATTTGCAACAGGACATACTAATGATTGTATCATTAGCTATGATTTATGCTAGTGAATCAAAGAATCATGGTAGAGTGATTCAGAACCATATGAAAAAAGTGCAAACATGTTATACTCACTTTAGCACTGGATTCTAACGCACACTGACATACAGATATAGGGAAACTTTAAAAACTGTTAGGGGCTGCCATGCTAATTGTAAACCTGTATCTGCAACAGACTGTCATACAACATGCAGTTGCATGGCCCTAAGTAGGACAGGGACACCATTCAGGAAATTGTTGTCATCTGCTGGCCCCATCTCAGGCCCATGGAAATCATGAAAAACCCATCAGAGTAAATAATAAGGTATGTGAAGCTCTATGTATATTACCTACAGCGACTTTTCATTGACCAACAAGGGACACTGGGGGTTTTCACAGAATCCTTCTTCATGTACACTTCACCAATGCCTCAGTGCAATGTTTCAACATGAGAGTGACCATATCTGGCTTCTACATACTCTAGAAGAGATTGTCATCACCATGCAAAATTTCTATACCACAACCCATTTTTCTGAGGTACCGGAGGCCATAGACTGCAGCCATATTGAAATAAAAGCCCCAGCTAGTGAACTGGGAGGGAGGTACATGAGTAGCAAAGGAACTGAACTGTCAGGTGATCGGTAACTCTTAAGCTATCATCTATAATCTGCATGCAGGCAGAACAGTCAGTCAGATTCCACTTCTCCTATATTTGGCACTCCTGTTACCTGTATCTAAGGTTTGCAAGGAGCAACTTTCCACAAGTACATCTAGTGGGGGTTGCAGTATATGCACTAGAACCTTTGCTCATTACTGCCAAGAGAAACCTACACAACTCCACTGAGAAAGCTTACAACACTACACAAGCATAGACTGGAAATATAGTTTGTGTATTTTGTTTGCTCAAATCAAGGTTCTATTATCTGGGTACATCTGGAAGTGCCCTGCAATATGACACCACCACCTCCACCAAAATATTGACTATGTGTGCTATGTTACAAAATATTTTACTTAGATAATGATTGCAGCAGGGTGCACCAGGATAGGGACCATAGTTTCCAGCATCACAAGCAGCATCAGCTGTCATAGTTGAGGCCTGATCAGATGAGGAATAAGCAGCAGGAAAAGATCATGGCTGACAGAGGTGGGTACAAAATGCCATTGCACTGGCTAACAGGCAGTGAATTATGCAAACACTTGCTGCTTAATTAAATTAAGAGCTATGCAAATACAAATAGTAACACTGATACGCAAAACTAAATCAGACTTAGCTTACCCATGCAATGGCTGGCTACTGTGAGCATCAGACATAAGTAACCACAGGCCAGAATGCTACCAGGGGCAGTAGCAATGGTGTGCGAAGAACCTGTAATGAAATGTTACAGTGCATAAACAGAAGTAAGCAGTATGTAAAACATAATGATATCAATACAGGAATATCAAAAAATTAGTTTTAAATCCACCAAATAGAGACACCAATCACAATGCACTCAAATATAATAGACATTACTTTCCTATGCATTTTGCTATCCTATACAACAGGCATAATCAACCCATGTCAAATAACCCAATTGGAGGTACAGCAATGTTAGCATAATCTGCAAAAGTCGATGAAAATATCTATGCAACTTCATGAATAAGGGACACAGGCAAATAAATTAAGGCACAAATAACAACTTACAGTCCAACAGTACAAAAAAAAAAAATTCCTAAACCCTTGCATTGTCTGTTCAATTTGTGCATCATAGTAGCCTAAGTCAGACTCCCCATACAGAGGTCAGGGCACTCTCAGCATCATCTGGACAAGGAGAAGAGCAATTTGTCCTTTACAAACTGCTGCTGTTACAACTTCTGTTACTACTACTACTATTACTACTGAAGTTAAGCCAAATAAAGTGAAAATTAGTACATGTCCAAATGAAAATGTGACCTTTGACTAAATAAGCATTAGCTGAAGACTCTGTGCATCAGACCTAGACAACCCTAAATCAGAAATTTTGCAAAAAGCAGGGCACAGTCATCATAATTTGTCCACATTGTGTGTGTGTGGGGGGGGGGGTCACAAAAGGGCAAGTCTGACACAGAGGAACTGTGTCTGAGTGAGAAAAATGAAGTAATAGCAATTTTGCGCTCATACTGCCAGCATCTCCAGATGTAATTAAAACCATTGTGAAATGTGAGAGTGAGAATGTGTGTGTGTGTGTGTGTGTGTGTGTGTGTGTGTGTGTGTGTGTGTGTGTGTGCGTGCGTGCGTGTGTGTGTGTGTGTGTGTGTGTGTGTGTGTGTGTGTGTGTGTGTGTGATGCCATGGTCAATTTGAAGTGTACTGTGTAAAGGTCTAAAAGGAGACAGCCTCAGTATTTGTCCCAGCACTATGCTCTGTCATCCTGGACATGTGTCAGCTATGTATGGTAGAGGATTAAGGTGTCATCTTGGTGCACCTGACTACATGAAATACCTCTATTTGGTGGTCCACTGCTAGTTCCTTGACCTTAGTGTCAAGTTAGTGTGCTTTCTTAATGTAAGCCATGACTGCATCACAACGATATTTATGATCATGACCACATGGATGACCATATCATGGTGTAGACATATCTATCACTGATGTGGCAGTGGACATAGTACCACAGTGGGGAGGGGGACCTGACATGTTCACAGTCATGTCAGCTGACATCTGATGAAGTGCAGGCATAATGGTGTTGTGTATACTACCTCTCCCCTGCAGACAATACAGAACAGACGCAGCATGGTCCAGTCCATACAATCATCCTGTCCAAGGAGTCACACACACACACACACACACACACACACACACACACACACACACACACACACACACACACATGGTTCATGCAGTCCTGTACATCAGAATGCACAACATACAGTAGTCTATCTCTGCCAACATCCTGGTGGAACTTTCCTGTGCCTCCACAATTGGCCCTGAGCACACGGTGATTGGCAGCTATTGACTTATCAACCTCGGAGGTGAGTGGTAAGCATGTCTTGTCTGAGAACCTTAACTGACAACCCTCAGCGATACTTCACTCTAGTGAAGACTCACCCATCCCTTCAACAGGAGTTATAACTTTCCTAATCAACTGTATCAACATCATCCATGCGCTCTTTCAGATGTGACAGAGTCATTGGTGTACGTAGACATAGTGATTGTGTCCACAATATGGGAGGAGATGTGCAACCCACAGTCCCCATATCAGACATACCCTTTTCCACCCCAGACCATGCCTGTTCCTCACCGCCATTGTCATCACAGGTAAAAGTACCACTAACTTCAGATTGAGGGAGATCGACAATACTGGTACTAGATAATGCTTTACCTGTAAATACACCAAGAAAAACAAAAAAAAAATGAAAGAAACATAAACATAAATAATGCACTGTCTAGGCTAGACGTGAAAAGCACTTAAGTGCACATGCAAATGCAATAATCTCAGAGATTATACTATATAAGTAACCTAAAACAAATATGCCCACACAATGTGCAGGGGATCATTGTACCTCAGTGCCAGATGTACCTAGATGCAATTATATTTGCTAGATTTATTACAAGTCACAAATTAATAGACATTGTAAAGGTGGGGATAATATATATTTAAATGTCAAACCTGGAGCATAAACAGTTACTATGTTCTGGTTCTCCTCCAGCCATGCCCCTTCATCCAGCACCACACTAAGAAATTCTTCCGAGCTTACTCGATCCTTTACAGTTCACTTTAACCCCTTCATCTCAGTAAGTAGTGGTTTGGTCGATGGCCCACCCCTACTAGCCATTCACTCCCATGCCACAGCCTTTGTTCTCTCAGTAGTCTTTTTCATCATGTCCGTGATCTTATGTCAGACCATATCAAAGTCATGTATATGGCCACCAGTAGCATTGATTTTGTTAACCATTTGCTGACAGACACAATCATGGGAGGGCTTGTTGGCAGAATGTGTATCTAGGAGCTATGCAGCATGTAAACAGTGTTATGATCTCATTCTCAGCATGTGAGATAGGAGGTTTCTGTGAGGGTGACCCAAACTTATCTTTGGATTTTGGAGGCATATTCCTGTTGTGATAGAAGAAAAGCATTTATGTTTGACAAATATAGCACATAAGGGGGAGTAGTACAGGCTGTTATTCTTATGGCGCAGCATATATTAGTATGCAGTCAGTGGTTATCGTCATAGAAACCAATCTATATAACAATGCAAGTACTCTAGCATCCCATATACATTAACCTCAATAGTATAAAAGTTATAAACTTCAGAAGTCAAGAAACTATAGTACATGCAATAATATACATGCAATAATTTATACAACTACTAAGCAGAGAAAACATCATAAGCAGTGAAGCAGTGGTGAATGTAAAAAAAGTTTATGTAACTCATTCAAGTCAGAAACATTTCTAAACTTTTAATTATGTTATAATAATACTATAGAACTCTTAACATATGAAGGTTTATGTTGCCCGACCCCATGAAATACAATTAAGATAACTAGCATAGAAGTTATTTCAAAAACACTGGCTGGTGCACATCCCTCATTCAAATAATTTATTAACATTTATTATGACAGAGTACTTGTATAGAAGAATACAAACCATGAAACATGTCTGACAGTATGTTATGTATTGCTAATCAAAGCTGTTGTCAATTATTTGTTTTGCAGCACTTGTGAAATTAAGTAGTCTTCCCTAGCACAATGGAAATTTCATAAGCCCACGTGCTGTGTATATGGTGTAGATTAGCTCCTCTGGGCATGTGGAATATATTAACTCTTGACTCATTATCAGTTCTGAATCACTCAATTTGCTTGACATATTTTGAAATAAACATGCCCCCGGATTCATGAAGCTCGGCGCAAGGCCGGTGTAAGGTCTGCGCCAGCCGTGCGGCGTATAAACGGTGTAGTAGCGCCATATGCATATTAATGAAGGTGCGCCGCTACCACATCCTCGTGCATAGGACACGTGCGCGAGTGCATGGGGCGTTACTAAGCTGTGCCCGGAGGCGTGTCAATGTCAGTTGGCGATGAGCAACCTAAACTGCTGAATATTATAGCCTGCCTGCAATAGTAATCGCACCTATCAGTGTCCGTGGATAATGAAACGTATGCAAAGCATGCAAGACAGTTCCCGGCCACACAAAATGGATAACCAAACAGAAATGCACGCAACATA
Organism: Protopterus annectens; assembly: GCF_019279795.1. NCBI lineage: Eukaryota > Metazoa > Chordata > Ceratodontiformes > Protopteridae > Protopterus > Protopterus annectens. The sequence goes on from NC_056735.1 coordinate 796,188,282, forward strand.
ATATGAGTTTCCGTCCATGGAACAAATGATATTTAAAATCGTGTGTCCGTAATGTACTGCACTATCAGAAGTTATACCCAGTGGAAGTGAAGCGCATCATGTCAGCGCGCCGCCAATACACACGTCTAGCCCCATGGGTATGGTCACCAGCAGTCCCACAGTGGTAGTGATAGTACACAGCAGGGCAGTTGTGGCTATATAACAACCGTAAAGAAACCTGACAGTCCAAATTGTATACCAAACACACACAAACATATGTATATTAAAATGTGCTATACACATGAACAGGAATGTAATCGTTACATACACATAGGATGCTATATGCGGAACCGGGATATCCAAAAGTAGAACCCATGCATGCAAATGCAATACGCAACAACCCCTGTATAGCACATAACCCGCACCCTTGTCCAAATGTCCACCAAATCCAGCTACCAGCCTTGCGCATCCGTACACCTACACATAGCGAGTATTCCCCATATGTAGTAGGAAGTACCATCCTAGGCAGTGTCCGAATTGCAAATATGTATCCCACGTTCATAAACATCCCATCACAGGTACGTAAATCCAAATGCCCGCGCATTAATGTTACAGCAAAATGTGTGTACATCCCACGTGGGATAAGTAACCTGTTGAAACCTCAGAGTTGTTTACATGCCACAGTGTCTATTACTGTACACATCTGGACAAAACATGTATGTGTAGTCACGGTACTGTTCAGTTTCTACACAGACATGCAAATCATACTACGCAGGATGGAATAGCTGTCCACCATGCAGGTCACCCCACTAGGGTTGCCACCTGTTCAGATGGCCAAGGTGGGACATCCCTTGTAGAAATGTGAGAATTTGCAGGACAAAACATACCCCCGGCCAGTGCAAAGGACAGAATTACACGTGTATGCCAAGATAAAAGCTTATGCCATAGCATTTGAATAGCTTATGCTAGCCCAAATAATAGTTATGTGTACCAGATACAAAATACCTGTATCATGCAACTAGTACAGAAAATAAGAAATATATTATTGTCTTGAAATCACAGGACATTTGCCATGTCTTAGGTGTCGTCGCAGGACACAACTGTCCAAAGTGGGACCTCCCCTCTCAAAGAGGAACAAGTGGTAACCCTACTCCCCACTGAATTATCGACAGTATATATTCAACTCAATCACATACCGACACCACCTCTCAACCTATTACAGCAACAAAACCTGGACAAAGCCTAAAAGGATGGGTGGACAAATAGGGACAGATGTAATTACTGCTTCCACAAGCTTTGAAAGTTCACTCAATAATAGTATGTACATAAGCAGGAAATGTTGTGAAGGATGTGGGGTAGTCCCCAGTATTACAGAGGTCCGTACATATATACTGTAACAAACCATCACATATGTTGACTGTACTACTGCATACCCGTAGTTAATTCATAGTTAAGTCATGTGCAAAATAATAACCCTCATAAGAATGAATACAGGAAATAGTCAAATGTGAATGGGAACACCACTCACCATGGATTATGTATCGTAACCACCCCCACCCATATTATGTATTGCCAACATCATAAGCTGCTGACAGGTGCCCAAACACCTGTGTCTGTAAACACAGATTAAATGTTTAAAATGGACAAACCCTGTCCATGTGCTTTGTCTGACATTTGAACATGGTCAGGGCAGTTCCATTCACCAGGTGGACAAGCCTAAACCCAGATCACCACATGAACACCCTGACAATTAAAGACCTGTATGTGTCAGGACTATAAGCCTTTGGGTTCTGAATATCCCTGCAGTTATGAAATATGCAGCTTGGGTCCAGAGCAGTAGGGAATAGGGAATGTGTAACATGTAGTACCGCATTTTTCCCAGCAGGAGAATGGATGCCTGTGACGTAAGTGAAGCAGTGAGGCATATGTTAATGTAGCTATGTACTATGGGTATGCATATAAATGAGTCAGAACACCAAACGTATAGTGGTTACAGCATCCAGCCAACGTGAATGCAGTCCCGGTTGAACAACAACTACAGCACATATAATGTGAAAGTGTAATGAATGCGTCTGTGCTGTACAGACAGTTAAATATGTAAAGGTGAACGTATGTTTCGCCAACGTCCGTTAACTGGATTACAGATAATTACTGGTACTGTCACAAGTAATAAAGCCCACGTAAGCACAAAGACTTAGTAAACATATATAACCCACAATAAGGATATGCATGCACGCCTGCGCGTAACCCACAATAAGGAAATGCAAGTGCGCCTGTGCGTGTGTGATCCGCTCACAGCATAGTAAATGAATGCTGTTTCCCCCACGTTAGTTATACATGGATCAAACTTGTTAACCTCGTAAAGTATGAAACCGGACAAAGCCATGCAAACTACCAGTACAAATAGGGACAAACCCCAGATATGTGCCAGAACAAACATAGAAAGTGGGTAGAATATCTGGTGTGTCAGTAGCATGGATTCTCCGAAGGGTATGCAGTCGTAACCTGAACTGCTTGCCAGAATTCCCCACCATAAGTCTCAAATGAAATGCCACTACATTGCCAGATAGACACAGGTTTATGTAAAACACAGCGAAGATAAAGGGGCAACCAGCTGTACACTCTGCGACAATCTGTATAGTGGAAAGGTATGGTATGGATATAGATATATGTGTATACACATAATCCACAGACGTAAACCAAAGCAAGTTATGAAATGAGGATTGTACATGTATATATCTATACACAACAGACTTATGTCCCGTAGATATGACATATGTGCATAAATAGGTGACATTATATCTAATATGGGTAGACTAACAGACATACAGGAAAGGTGAATAAACCGCAGCATTCCAAACCATTGGCCAGAAAGTGACAGTCCAGCAAGTTCTACACTTTAAACATGCAGATAGGTGTCCATTGCAGGACTCCAAAAATTGATTCTTACGTAGTGTCAACCGACATTGATGCAAAAGAAGTGACCGCAGCAAATATGAAATAACTGTACATGCAACAGTATCAGGTGCAAGGGTGATGACACGTGTCGATAGAATGTATGATGTACGAACTGATACCCGGAGAGTGGGGAGTGCATATAAGTGTCTCCACACTTCAGTACCGCACACATTAAACATGTGTAATGGGTACTGTAGAGGGTTGTCAGGTATGGGAATCATGGGTAAGCAGAAATGGGCCTAGGTGTTGTTTGGCAGAGATTTCGTAGGCCCGCCCCGTGGGAGTGATGTGGGTATAGCACACACCTATATTCTCAATAATGGGGCAAACCATCCACTGGATATTGCGGAAACCATTTTGGCAATATGTAGGGCCCTATATCAGTGTCATGTAGGCGATTATCATGGATGGACATGCGTACAACCAAGATGGTACCCATAACTGGCAAACTGTCAGAATAACACAGCTGCACTAAGGCATAGTACATGAAATACAAATAGGGACTCTATTAGATATACCCCAGACAAAGTCAGAATGTTGTGAGAATACTGGCGTTCCCATGAATACAGATGTTATGAGTGTTACTAATCATGTAATGGAAATGTCAGTCACTATTATCTACCGCACAGTCCGTAATGCCTTGTCAGCAATTTACTAGAAAGGCACATCACTATGACAAATGTAACAAGGGCAAAGGTCAAACGTCAGGACGTTTACCCATAATACGTACAGGTTAGGGGTATGAAGGTAACCTGTCCAAAATACATGTACAGAACTAGTGATACTAGGTGGACAGGTGAGAAGAAAGACATCAGGACAAATGAGAAAACATGTACAAGTCACACGCATGTACTCCGACAAATGTGAATGGCAACGTATGCCCTGTGAATGCCAATGTGGAAGGTTAATAGACACAAAAGTAATGTGTCCCTCAGGGTGTCATACAGTGTCACCGTAACAATGTCCAGTCCCCCAGACACGTACGTGAGCTCTGCCACTGATGGAAAGCGCAAATACCGGCGCACACATGCAGTACATGATAGACCAATTAGTGTGGATAAGCAGCTGTTGGCCTGTGTGAGGAATACAACTGTCTGGGTGGGTGTGTCCTGCAATATAAATGTATTGGCATGTGGCCGGTGATGCCGCCATACAGTGTGTATTGGTGTCAGAAAGTTGATATTTTGTATCAGACACATACTCCGCAACTGTACAGATTTACGCAGAATGTGCAGAGTTCTGCCTCATATGTTTGGTGTGTTCCATGTAACAACAGTAACATTCTGGCACTTTCATGATAACTGAAGACATGAAATAATGACAAACATGTGAGTAAGACACCAAATCCGACAGAAAAGCCATACTAATGCAAAACCTATTATTGTGTCAACTATCTATGTTTGTAAGAGCAACATGTCAATACTGCCCCTATGTGTCCCACTATCAGATAAGGCCTTGTCCAGCAACTTGCTCTAGGAGGTGGAGTGGTATGAACAGAAACAGATACATGTGTGAGGAAACAGCAATATCGACTGCAAGATAACGCAGAAGGTATGAAATGCGCTGCAGTAGGACGTGCAGTACTGTCCGCAGGTATGTGCTGACATGTCAAATGACACAGCAGTCTACATGAAGAACCTATAGGGCTGTCACCTTTACAAATGATGATAGTGGGACATACCCACAGCCATGCACACAACATAAATAGACATACACACATCAAAACTAGGCCATGATACATGAGCCTCCGGCGTGTACGAGTACAGTGAGAGTAGAGCAAGGATAGATGCCTGCCAAGATATACAGCAAATGCCTGTAAGGGCGTGTAACACCGTCCGTAACATGGACGTTGCATGGACAATGTTGGGAGTTGCAACATACCCCACTGGTATGTGAAAGCTATGCAAATATGCGATACATGAAACAGTCAGCTGTCCATGCAAGAGCAGAGTAATGGGCAGAAAATAGATTATTATATATATATATATATATATATATATATATATATATATATATATATAGAGAGAGAGAGAGATACAGACATACACACGCACACACACATGTGGCAGGGCTGGTAATTGAACCTACACATGACTACTCTATCACACTACAGCATGACACATTTACAGAACACGCTACCGAGAATACTAAACACAGCAGACACACAGGCATTCTACTAGGTGCGTGTCAACATCCGCAAAAACAAAGATGTCAGCAGGATACATCTGTGTTGTGAAGCATCTAAAAGCATAACCTGAGTCCACAGGCGGACGGGAGCATGCGCACACACATCTGGCAGGCTTGGGAATCGGACTTACACCTAACTACCCTATCACACTACTGCATGACGCATTTACAGAATGTGCTACCAAGATTACTGAACACAGCACTCCCAGAGGCATACTTCTAGGTGGGTGACATCATCCGCAAAGGCAAAGACGCTGATAGGGAATGTATGTGTTGTGAGGCATCTAAAAGCATTACTGTGTCCCCAGGCAGCTGGAAACACACACACACACTTGGAAGGGTCGGGAGTTGAACACACACCTACCTACTCTAACACATTACAGCACTACGCATTTACAGAACGCGTTACTGAGATTACTGGACACAGCACTCCCAGAGGCATACTTCTAGGTGGGTGACATCATCCGCAAAGGCAAAGACGCCAATAGGGAATGTATGTATTGTGAGGCATCTAAAAGCATTATTGTGTCCCCAGGCAGCTGGAAACACACATACACACACACACTTGGAAGGGCCGGGAGTTGAACACACACCTACCTACTCTAACACACTACAGCATTACGCATTTACAGAATGCGCTACCGGGATTACTGAACACAGCACTCCCAGAGGCATACTTCTAGGTGGGTGACATCATCCGCAAAGGCAAAGACGCTGATAGGGAATGTATGTGTTGTGAGGCATCTAAAAGCATTACTGTGTCCCCAGGCAGCTGGAAACACACACTTGGAAGGGCCGGGAGTTGAACACACACCAACCTACTCTAACACACTACAGCATTACGCATTTACAGAACGCGCTACCGAGATTAATGAACACAGCACTCCCAGAGGCATACTTCTAGGTGGGTGACATCATCCGCAAAGGCAAAGACGCCGATAGGGAATGTATGTGTTGTGAGGCATCTAAAAGCATTACTGTGTCCCCAGGCAGCTGGGAACACACACACACACTTGGAAGGGCCTGGAGTTGAACACACACCTACCTACTCTAACACACTACAGCATTACGCATTTACAGAACGCTCTACTGAGATTACTGAACACAGCACTCCCAGAGGCATACTTCTAGGTGGGTGACATCATCCACAAAAGCAAAGATGCCGATAGGGAATGTTTAGAGAGTGAGCGGCATGAAAGCATATTACCGTCCCAAGGTAGACGTACACAAACACGCCAGTGCTGTCATCGGGCCAACTGAATATCTACGGAGCACAACAACACTGAATAGATATGGGATGCACCACAGACAGTACACCCTTCGAGAGAGCAACAAGTGTGTTCAATGTAGGCATCCATCCTGACATTGAAATTGGACATCTGGTGCCTGGATGACCACCATGGCTATACAGGATGTCAATGGCCATGCCCACACGCTTAGTATCACACGTCTGTTTGGAATGTACTGTGTGTCCATCTACATAATGGCGTACTGGGCATGCTCACACACTTAGCTGTTGCAAAGGGCCAACTTGCATGCACACGGAGTCTAATCACGGAAGGGCGCAGTTTGGAATGTACTGTGTGTCCATCTACACAACGGCGTACTGGGCATGCTCACACAGCTGTTGCAGAGGGCCATCTTGCATGCACACAGAGTCTAATCACGTAGGGGCGCAGTGTGGAATGTACTGTGTGTCTATCTACACAACGGCGTACTGGGCATGCTCACACAGCTGTTGCAAAGGGCCATCTTGCATGCACACGGAGTCTAATCACGAAGGGGCGCAGTGTGGAATGTACTGTGTGTCCATCTACACAACGGCGTACTGGGCATGCTCACACACTTAGCAGTTGCAAAGGGCAATCTTGCATGCAGATGGAGTGTACACACAGAAGGGCACAGTAAGGTATAACTGCCCTCACGCACAGGGAGGTCACACATGCAGTGACCTGTACACACACAGCTGCCATCACAGCTGTCACAGGCGCAGGTCACACACGTACACACTGCAGTGTACACTGTAGCTGTCAAGTCAGCACCAGGTCGTTGGTACAGCACTACACAGCCTTACAGTCCCACAACACCATGTGACACATGACCACTGGGCTGTACAGTGGTGTACACCAGCTGTGCAGAGTACACTTGTACCAACAGGGATCCAACAGGTGTTATGCATTGCAATGATACCAGTATACATGAACAGGTCGGCTCAAGACATACCATGGCCCTTACACAGCTGTGACACCTGACTGTTGCTGTACACCAATGAACACACATCTGGGTATGTCATACATGTGATTGTGTGGATGTGTGCATGGACTGCACACACAACACATACATACATGGCCTTTGATGTACCTCGTGCATAACACTGGCCTAATCAATGCTACATACGCGAATTGAAGGTGGGCCCATGTCTGTTGAATGCTCACACTACAGGGGGTAGCAGTGTTGACCGGGACACATACCCTTGTACTGGTCACCTGTGACACCTGTGATATCATACCGCAGTCCATGTGTTATGTATGTCAACACACATGTCCAACAATAGCAATGCATACAAACATGGCAACAGGAGACACATGTGACATCTGTACTGTGCATGCAGCAAACATCCATGTGCAGTGGCCGATGTCCGTAACATAGTTGCACCTACCTACGACATGCAGACGCAATGCAGACCCATCATTGACATCTGTATATGGTGACATACAAACACCACGTATGGAGGGATGTGTGTTCATAATGTGGTGAACCACCTGTCTAGATGTATGTGTGCAGGGGGTGGCTCACAGTTGTGTCACACACCATCCTATCATGCCATGTGCTAACTGTACGCTATGTCACTGTTACGTGATGGTGCTGACATAATGCATACACAGCAGTCAGGTGTTAACAACTATATGTCATATGGCACCTGTAACACCTACAACCTCCCTTGTGTATATAGCAGCACATTTGCCAGATATAGCATTGGTACACATAATGCAATCAATACCGCTGCATGTCCATCAAACGTGTCATCATATGGCAGGAGTATCATTCCCAGCACTGCCATGTGTGTCCGAATGTGTGACCAGGGATGCCACATATCACGGGGAATATGTCCCAGTTGCTACACATCCCTGTACACCATTGTAGAGAAATGTACATACGTCAGTGTGGGAAGCATGATTTTCGCTGGTGAGGTGCATCACACACATCGGATGTCCGTATACACATGTGTGGTCACCACAGTGTGTGTGTGTCTGTATGTATGTCTGGTGCTTGGTGTGAGTGTGTATGCTAATATACGGTGGGAAATTATCACTGGCCCCATGTGTTGACTAACCCGTAATGGTGATGCATTGCACAACCCTGTTGATGCCATAGGTCCCAGCCATACTGGCTACCTGTGCATGTCCCTCCTCTGTGACACGTCATGTGGGTGCATAGTACTGTGAGGTTGATGACCACACAGGCAAGGGTCCCCAGCTGCACACTATGGGGTGTGCATTATAGTGGTGTACACCCCATGACTGCGGCCATGTTCACGTACTGTTACAGGGTCCTACTGCTGCACAGTGTGGCCTCCAGCTACCAAGTGACACCTCACATCATCATTGGCCAGGCCGCTATGTACAACCCCTGCACCATGTCACCATACTTGTAATGTGTCCTGCTATGTATGTCACGTCTCTGTCCAGTGTAGCCTGTGGCACCGACCACATGCATCAGGTGCAGTATATGTGCAGACATCTGTGTCATGTTTGTGTGTCCAGTCAGGATGAGGGTACATGTAGCATGCTGATATTGCCAGACGTGCCTGAGTGTACTCCACAGTTACACGTGGGGGACTGCAAACACTGCTACCTGTAGGCACATGCAAATACACCATAGGAGGAAACCAGGGTATCACAACCAACATGGTGCTACAGATGTAACCGAGACACATACCGTGAACACATCACAATGCATGCTGCACCTGCACTACATGGTGTGACTGGTGCACGTCGACAGTACACAACCTATGTCACATACACAACTCAGTATTCACACACAACCACTGCAACATACACATCCCTCACTATGCATACACAAGTAATACATACACCTCCCACTAAGCTGTTCACCCTGTGCATCAGAATATTTGTGCATAACCCTGCACCGATGGTGTGGATGACAGGGATGCAGCACAGGCTTCATCATATGCACAGGCTGATATGTTTGCCAGGGGCATAGGCTGCACCAATGGATAACATCATGTGTGTGTGTAAGGGCCGGTTAGTTGACTGGACATGTCTGTGCAGAATGCATGTGGATGTTGTGGAGCCCTACAGTTGTGTTTGCTGTGTGCGTGTATGTGTGTAAACAATTCTGCCATTTGTGATGCCTACACGGGGTATAATTGACAGCCCCAGATTGTACAGTGCAAGTTGTACAGCTCACTGTGTCCATCCACGGCCACGTGACCTGTGCCTGCCTGGGGTTGCACGGGCACTACCAGGTGGAGGTACAGAGTGGCTACTGTCCGATGACACATGTCCGCTGGAACCGTGTCCCCGCTGAGACAGTCCAAGGCCACGTCCACATGGCCTGCTGTGTCCTGGTGTTGACAGTGCAGCAGCAGCTGCACTGCTACTGCTACCGGCACTATGGGAGCGGGCATGTGAGGTGGCATGCTCACGTTGACCTACACTAGGTGGTGTTGCTGGCCTACGTCCATGTGGCCTATGCCTCACTCCTACCAGGTGTTCCAGCACAGACAGCTCCCGCTCGCGGATT
>NC_056735.1:796198672-796216036 GCF_019279795.1 Protopterus annectens
TTTAAATTGCTACTATGCAAATCAGGTTAACATTACTGGACACCCGCTTGCCATCCACAGGTTGGGTGATACAGATCCCATGTATGTATGTGTATACATTACCAGTTGCAGGACTGGACTATGGTTGAATGCATGGAGGGGTGTCCATGGCCAGGAATGGTGATCTGTACAGCCTGGCAGGTACAGTCTGTGGCTGTCCCACAACCTTCAGTATATGGCTGGCACATGCTGAAACAGTGTACATGCAGAGGCACTCATAAAACAAACAGCTAGGGATAACACATAACACACACACACATTGCATCAACATTGGGCCATGCAAAACCTGTTGTCCCTCACACACACACAAATGCATACATGTTGATTGGCTGGTTCACTGACAGGCTCTGGAAAAGAAACTACATACCCTGTGCATATGATGACACCTGTGCCACCTCTTGTAATGTATAACATTGATGCAGGTATGGACTAACATGGTTCTGATGCACAGGGTGGCTTTATAGCACTGTAATAATGTTACAATGTTGTTAACACAAAGTGTGATTTCCTCCTAGGTGTATGTAAGCAGGCATGATACATTCCAGCTATGATCATCAATGTAGTATAGTATACAGCACTGTTAATTCTGAAGAGGTATTATCCATCCATGTGCCATTTGACTGACGTGTGTAGTATTGGCAGCATGTGTTACAGAGTGTGCAGTACGTGTGAGATGTGTGTAGTACAGATTCACATGTATCTATATGTGAACATGGTGAGGGTGCACTGTCTGCATCTACATGTATAGTGGACACATTGGAATGGTGACATGCCCTGTATTTCACACTGTTAACACATCATACTTTCTATTGGTGGCCAGTATGCATTATACTACACATATTGTTGTACTTGTCTACACATGTGTGATTGCTATGGTTTTACACTGTGCTGTGGGTGATACTGTTACTATCTGTCATAGTTTTGCATTATGGTAGTAGACACAACCTCAACAGTCTAAATTACCAATTGTTATATGATATCTTCACAACTGTCCACACATGTAGGACACACAGTAGCATGTGGATCCTACATGTACTATACTATACCAGTTCGCACTGGTATTGACCACCACACATTGCTGGGACCATTACTGTTTGACATGTAGCCATGTTAGTTACAAGCAAAGACAATAGGGATATTCCTGTCCACATCTGGGAATTCATACTGTGGCCTAGAATGCATTCTGCACATGACACAGTTAGTCTACACAAAGGTATCATACAGACAGATAATGTTATCCAACCCATGCTGTACACCTATAAGGCTAAACAGAGTCAGTTATCCACATTTACTACACATACTTTTACCAACAGTAACACATAGGTATTACACCCCAATATGTATAATGGTGACAATGTGTACATATAGATATGTGATATGTCATTTGTCATTTGATATTTGCATTTACAATGGTATTGTGAAGTACATCACTGTATCACATATGCAATGAGAGTTCTGCATGCATATCCTCCAAGGTGGTTGTAATAACTATGCTGAATGTCCATTATTGACATACTTTGCTGTGTTTGAACTGTTCTGGTAGTATTACACATACATGAACAGTCACTCACACTCATGTATATAAACTGTCATGTGTGTGTGTGTGTGTGTGTGTGTGTGTGTGTTTGTGTGTGCGTGTGTGACACAGATGACCTAGGCCACAGACAATTCTGATACATGTAGTTGACAAGTGCGGTAATGCTCCACCAGATGTGCCCAGGCACCAGAACTGTGACTTGGCGACACATACACATGCTAGAGTAAGGTTTCTGTATGTGCGCAGCTCATTATGGCATTCCTGTTCATGTGTGTGCATTTCTGATGTGTCATCAGCCACAGTTGAACTGCACATCCGGCATCCCCCACTAGGTGACCATGAGGGTTGTCCCCATTGCCAAATGTTTTGTACAGCTGCGTCAGATTCCACATATCGGTAGCATTGCAGCTTCCAGGGCATCCAGCACACACATTCATTATTACGGGCTGGCCATCACACACAAACCACCACTTCATGGAGGGAAGCCCTTGTGGATGATGTAGGCCCAGCCACACTCACTGGCTGGTGCTTTGACGCATATGTGCGTGCAGTGTATTGCACACAGTACTTAGGGTATTCCACTATTGTGTGGAAACGACACATATTGCTGCCCAATACCTTACGGGAATTGGGGATATATACATCATCACTGACATGGCGTTCATAACCTGGTGCAGTACCCTGGATGCTGATGTTTGTAAAATCCACATCATATCACCAGTTGATCTCTGGAAGGTACCTGTTGCTGGTATCCTTAGGGCAACACATACCTTGGTTTCCACTGGGATAGGTTTCCCTCTGTTGGGTCTGTGTGTGAGACATGGCCTGCACAGATCCACAATCTTCTGCAGGAGGTCTCTGTCCACTCTATAGTGCTTTACTATCTCCAGCTCATGTAGCCCCTGGTAGTTTACCCTGTGCCTGCACACTCCTCTCCGTCTACTCACTGTGTGATGCTGAGCGGCATTCACATTGGCACAACCCTCCACATTTTGCATATGCTGACGTATAATAGCAATGGCAGCCCCTAACATTATCTGGTCTCAGTTAAGCTTTTACAGTTTGCACTTCTCTTACTATACTACAATGTTGCAGTGTGTCTGAGAATAACATGGTGGACTACTGTTTGTAGAGTTCTACGTGCTGTGCTGGCCTACTGTACTGGCTGTGTAATATACTCAGTCTGATTGTTTCCACCTGCTAGCTGTAGTTCTCCTTGGTTAACTTACTGCTATTTGTTTACCTTCCTTTTCACTGTTTGTGTCCACAGTGAGCGGCGCCATGCATAGGAGCACAGTGAAGTGCATATCCACTTCCACGCGCATACAGGCTTATACATGCATACAACACTTACACTGGCTTACACAACATTACACGGGCTTCAACAATCTTACAGAAGCTTACTCATTCTTCAAGTCACGCACACAGGCTGACACACATGCATACATGCTTACCGGCTTACAGGCTTTGTACAGGCTAAACACACTTCACCAGGTTTGTAAGGAACTTCATTGATATCCATGCATACCATCAGTTTACTGACTTTGTTTCTAGATAATATTCACAGCAATTAAGTCATATAGTATGCAGAATATACCTGCTGATGGAATCATTGTATTAGGTTCATTGAAACTTTTTATACTGAAAAAAAGTTGAGGCACGCTATCTATAACTAATAGACTTCATCAGGTTCTGATGAAGTCTATTAGTTATAGATGAAAGCGCTCAACTTGTTTTTTAACTGTTTTTTATTAAAAAGGTTTTTTCTGCTACCTGGTGGACTGGCGAATGCTTTTTCAGTGATACATCAGCAGATATTATCTGTTCTGCATACTGCCTTATTGTAACTGTAATTGTTGCTGTGGATATTTGTGTTGCGGTTCCAGTACCGTTTTTTTCTTTCATTTACCTAGGATAAATCATAACACGCCTCTTCCACTGATGAGTCACTGACAGCAGACATGTGACACACTGCTCCAATAAGATTACAGTGTTTTATACATACACACTCATGATGTCACCTATCTTCTACGCTGATAGTCCCCTTCACCTACTCTTACACTGTAGGGGCTTGGCCCATATGGCATGACAAATTGTGCTTCACTATCCTCAGCCTCAATTGCATAGGATTGCCTACTAATGCCTGGTTACATCTCTGAGTGTGTGCTTCCACACATAGCAACCACTACTCAGTAGCCATGTTGTCTTCAGCTTGCCATTCCCCTGCATGACGCAATAACTTTTAACTGACATTACAATTTGTATGTATATTTTACATATTTATCTTGTTTTGTATGCACAGCTGCACTGGAGATCGGGGGAGGACAACTAGAGTTTTATTAATTTCCAATGGGAATACATGCCACTGGCGTTATATTTGGCCATTGGCATGCTTCTTCAACTAAACCATCCTTTATTTGCAGATGACATTGTTCGCTTAGCTACTTGCAGAACGTTACTCAGTTAACATCCATGTACATTTCTGCACATACCTCTACTCTTGCACGGACAGCTTACTGTTTCATGTATCGTGATATTTTACATCATTTGCATAGCTTTTACCTACAAATGGGGTAATTTGCATATCCTAACATTGTCCGTAACGTTCGCTTGAGGGGCTGTGTTACACCCCTACAGATTATTGCTGAATAGCTCGTGGACATCTTGCCTTGCTCTACTCTTACTCTACTGTACACTGACCAAAGCTTCGCGGAATCCTGGCCTAAGCTTTGATGTGTGCAAATATGTGTATTGTGGAGTAGCATGGCTGTAGGTATGTTTTGACCTGCTACGTCTGTCATTTATACAGAGCACCTCCCACTTTCATCATTTGTAGAGGTGACAGCCCTATAGGGACTATATGTACAGCTGTGACATTTGACAAGTCCACACATACCTGCGGTCAATACTAAACTGACTACTTCAGCACTTTTCATACCTTCAGATTTGTCTTGTAGTGGTATAGTCGATGATACTGTTTCCTATAACATGTATCTGTTTCTGATACAAGATATGTCATTTTATTACACCACTACACACGATATATGGAGAAATCACAGGCCAGATGCCATTACATTCCTTTTGTAGGACACACCCGCCCAGAGTGTTGTGCTCCTCACAAAAGCCAACAGGTGCTGATCAAAACATATTCTGCTATCATCTATCTTATGTGTTCACCGGTATTTGCGCTTTCCATCAGTGGCAGAACTCACATGCATGTGTGGGAGACTGAACACTGTATCGGGGACACTGCATAGCACCCTGAGGGACACATTTATGTTGTTTCTATTAACCTTCCACATTAACTATCACAGGGCATTAGTATTCATCCAGATTTGTTGAGGTACATGCTTTTGACTTATACATGTTTTGTCATTTGTCATCACGTCTTTCTTCACACCTGTCCACCTAATCACACTAGTTCTGTACATTTATTTAGGTCAGGGTTACCTTGATACCTCTCAACTGTACACATTTTGGGTAAATGTTCCTAACTTAGATGTCTGATTTTGTTACTTTTTTAATAATATTGTGCAATGCCTTTCTGGTAATTTACTGGGAAGTCATTTGGGACTGTGGGGTTAGACAATAATGACAGACATTTGTTATTTACAATTAATAACCCTCAAAACATTCATACTATTGACTGTTCCATTATTCTATCCACGTTCTGACTTTGTAAGAGGAATATTTGAGATATTCCCTATTTGTACTTATTTTAAAATGCCTTTGTCCAGATGTCTTATTCTGATTGAGAGGTATGGTTACCATCTTATTCGTACGCATGTATGTCCATGATAATCGCTTACACAACACTAATATAACTCCCTACATCTTCCCCCAATAGTTTACACAATATCCGGTAGATGGGTTCTTCATTTTAGGAAGTTAGAGGCGTCTGCTATACCCACATAGGTATATTAATCACTCCCATGGGGCAGACCTCATAAATCTTTGCCAACCAACACCTAGGCACCTAGGCCCATTATTGCATACCCATGATTCCCAGACCTGACACCCCTCCACAGTAGTCATAACACATATTTAATGTGAGCGATAATAAATTATGATGACACTTCTAAGCACTATCCACTCTCCGCATGTCGGTACATATGTCTTACATTCTGTCAACCCATGTGTTATTACACTTGCACAAGATACTGTTGCATGTACAGCTATATTGTAGTTGTGGATGACACTTCTTTGCAGCAATCATTACAGGGCTGTGCATTTATAGATTCATATTTTTGGAGTCCTGCAAAGGACACCTATATCCATGTTTAAAGAGTAGGACTTACAGATCTGGCACACTGATACTTTCTAGCCAGTAGTTTTGAGAGCAGCAGTGTATTTACCTTAATTGCATGTCTGTTATATGTATCCATACTAGCTATGGTGTAACCTATTTATGTACATGTGTTATATCTACGAGGACATTTGTTTATATGTTTGTTAGGTATATATCAATTGATGTTGTATGTGTTTGAGTGTATGTATGTATGTATATATATATATATATATATATATATATATATATATATATATATATATTTATATATATATATATATATATATATATATATATATATATATTTATATCTGTACATTCTTTATTTCATATATTTATTTAGTTTAAGTCTGTGGATATATATATATCTATACACAAATGTATATATCCATATATAGACATTACGTGTAGAAACCAGCATTCATTTGCTATGCTGTGAGCGGATTACACACGCACAGGTGCACTTGCATTTCCTTATTGTGGGTTACGCGCAGGCACACATGCATATCCTTATTGTGGGTTACATATGTTTACTAAGTCTTTGTGCTTACGTGGGCTTTATTACTTGTGACAGTACCAGTAAAATATCTCTAATGCGAAACACACATTCACCTTTACATATTTAAATGTCTGTACAGCACAGACGCATTAATTACACTTTAACATTATATGTGCTGTTGTCGTAGTTGAACCGGGACTGCATTCACGTTGGCCGGATGCTGTAACCACTATACGTTTGGTGTTCTGAGTCATTAATATGCATACCCGTAGTACATAGCTACATTAACATATGCCTCACTGCTTCACTTACGACACAGGCATCCATTCTCTTGCTGGAAAAAATGTGGTACTACATGTTATACATTCCCTATTTCCTACTGCTCTGGACCCAAACTGCATATTTAATCACTGCAGGGATATTCAGAACCCCAAGGCTTATAGTCCTGCCACATACAAGTCTTTAATTGTCAGGGTGTTCATGTGGTGATCTGGGTTTAGGCTTGTCTGCCTGGTGAACGGAACTGCCCTGACCTTGTTCAAATGTCAGACAAAGCGCATGGACAGGGTTTGTCCATTTTAAACATTTTATCTGTGTTTACAGACACAGGTGTTTGGGCACCTGTCAGCAGCTTATGATGTTGGCAATACATAATATGGGTGGGGGTGGTTACAATACATAATCCACGGTGAGTGGTGTTCCCATTCACATTTGACTATTTCCTGTATTCATTCTTACGAGTGTTATTATTTTGCACATGACTTAACTATGAATTAACTACGGGTATGCAGTAGTACAGTCAACATATGTGACGGTTTGTTACAGTATAAATGTATGGACCTCTGTAATACTGGGGACTACCCCACATCCTTCACAACATTTCATGCTTATGTACATACTATTATTCAGTGAACTTTCGAAGTTTATGAGAGCAGTAATTACATCTGTCCCTGTTTGTCCACCCATCCTTTTAGGCTTTGTCCAGGTTTTGTTGCTGTAATAGGTTGGGAGGTGGTGTCGGTATGTGATTGAGTTGAATATATACTGTCGATAATTCAGTGGGGAGTAGGGTTACCACTTGTTCCTCTGTAGGGAGGTCCCACTTTTGGACAGTTGTGTCCCTGACTGACACCTAAGACATGACAAATGTCCTGTGATTTTAAGACAATAATATATTTCTTATTTTCTTTACTAGTTGCATGATACAGGTATTTGTATCTGGTGCACATAGGAGGTCCCACTTTGGACAGTTGTGTCCTGCGACGACACCTAAGACATGGCAAATGTCCTGTGATTTTAAGACAATAATATATTTCTTATTTTCTTTACTAGTTGCATGATACAGGTATTTTGTATCTGGTACACATAACTATTATTTGGGATAGCACAAGCTATTCAAATGCTATGGAATAAGCTTTTATCTTGGCATACACATGTAATTCTGTCCTTTGCACTGGCTGGGGGTATGTTTTATCCTGAAAATTCTCACATTTCTACAAGGGGACTGCATGTTACACATTCCCTATTTCCTACTGCTCTGCACCCAAACTGCATATTTAATATTGGGTCCAGAAGGGTATTTGATTATGCTGCTGAGCAGGCCTCAGATACTCTCAGGTGCATCTTTTATCAGCCTCATGGAATAGTACATATCAGTGGGATACACCCACAAAATTTTCTGATATTCTGCAGTTGTGACTGTGGGTTATTTTGAGCATATGTATTACTACACCATTTGTGACGTGCAAGAGGTGTATACTTTCAGTAATTCATAGTTACCATTGCATGTGTTGTAACACCTTTCTGCCTACTGTTAGTACATTTCACAGAGAGTCAGTGGGGCACAGTTGGCATTTGTTTTCAAATCAGTGACATCCCTGTAACTCAGTCACAGTTGCTTTGCCTGGGCTCTTAACTATTAAACTATGGCAGTGTTTATCCTGCTCTGAGTATGTGTGTGGCTTGCAAGGTGCTACTGTGACATTATTACCTACTAGCTACCAACTAGCATGGCTGTTTCACTTCACACAGTAATATTTTACAAATCCACTAGATTTTACAGTAAATATACATGACATGCTTTGTGTACTAGACTTCCTATATTCCCTTTACATTAATTCTTACTATTTCATGATATATTTCTTTCAGCACAATGTTCTTGTATAGCCATCATGGCTTAGTGGTAAGTCATGCAGACTACTGTTTCCAAGGTCCTGGGTTCGGGACTGACAGTGGGATTTTATTTTGCTTCTGAGCAGACTACAGGCCTTGTCATTCAGAGTGACTAAGGCACTTTTAAGCAGTTGTAAGCGTGTTAGCGCTGGTTTGCACGGAGCTCACAAATGCACACTGTCGCTTAGCTTCACGCACACACGCTTAGCTAAGTGCACACAAGCGCACACCCCCTTACAACTGCTTAAAAGTGCTTACTCTAGCGTGCACCCTCGCTAATTTCTTTGAAAGAAAAGAAAATGGGGAGATAGGAAAGTGGTGAAAAAGGGGGCACAAAGAGGGTAGGACAGTAGGAAAACAAGCTTGGGATTTGCAGGAGGGATGTAGGAAAGGCCCATAGCTGCCCATTTCTTTATCAGCAACAGCTGTGCATATGTGTGTAATTTGGTGTGAAATTTGAAACCTTCCACTCCTGAGAGAGGGGAGAGGACAACAATATTTGTTGTACAGCCAATAGTAATTGCCAGTTTACATATCCAGCAGACATCAGTGCGAAATGGGCAGCTATGTATGGGGCGTAATTTTTTTGCGGGAACAGAGTGCCCTTTTTTTTTCAGGTGAGAGTGGAATGTCAGGTACAGGAAGTAGGTATAGTTGGGGAGGTAGGTAGGGGAGGTTAACAGACAAGAGAAACAAGACACATACAGGGGTGGTGTATGCACATGTGGGGGGGAACACAATTGACGGGGACGGATGTTTGGATATCCCGAGCCCATGAGCTCACAGATGGCAACAGTGGAACTGAGATCCCCACCCATGGGCAGTTGCCACTGTGCCTTCACTGCCCAGGATGGGGCTGTGCTGGGGGCTGTGTAGGATGGGCAGCAGGCATGCCCATGAGTTGTGCCACCCATGCCTCAAGCTGGCGTAGGGGCTCAAGCACAGAATGCCTGATCTCCCTACGCACCACAGTTCGGACACTACAGTGGGTGAGTGGATGGTCTCCTCTGGCCACGCTTGCGAAGGGGGACAAGCCCCATCTCCTGCAGTGCTTCCACCCACATGTGGCACAGGGCCACCGGAGGAGGGTCCGGCCTGGGCACTAGTGCCAGGTGCACTCGCCAGCTGAGGTGGGAGAGGTGGGTCCGCTGGAACCCGCCTTCCCTATCGTCCTATGTTTTGCATTATTTTATGACAGTTTGGGTTAGTAACAAACAATACCATTCACAATTAGTTGTAACAGCATGCATTAGTATTCCCATTAACCAAACACCCATAAATTTAAGCCATTGAACAGCATGCATAACACATGCATAATTTGAACAACAGTACACAATCCAACAGCATGCAGGGTTGATTGATGGCAACAGGCCATCAGGTTTGGATGTATGAACAGGGCACATGCATCAACATACATGCAAATATGTATGAACCAACAGGACAAATGTCCAGGGGAATTAATTGTGAATACACATACCCATTTCATGTGGAATGGATTATTTGTGGTTATAGGGTAGGGTGAAGAAATATTTCATTAACAACTTCAAATACCTATACATATGCTGTACATTTCTACTAGCTGCAGGTATATACACCCTACAGGTCTGACTACAGTTTCCTATGTGTAAACTTAGGCATGTTGGTGATGGGAATGTTACTGCTACATTAATATACATTGCATTTTTATTCATACACATTCATATCTGGCTTTGTTCAGCTACAGCATCCTACTACATTTGATTTATATGGCTCTAGACAACTGTGGATGTTTGGTATTTCATACAACCATACTATCTGCATATTGCAAAGGTACAGCAACATATCCAAATTGTGGGGCAGACATTCCAGCTTCAGTACTTTATTGCACACATTTCACTCTTTGGTTGTGCCTGTCACATTCATTTCATTCTGTACTGACTGCAGTATACTTTATTCAGGAGTTATTATAACTTTCCTGGTGGATTCATACCTCTTTCTCACACTCTCACTTGTTTTATTTTTACAGTTCAGGATGGTACTTAATTCTAGGCTTTATTGACATGTTTTACTTGGTTACAACAATCCTTTCCAACAGTCTCACTTGTGTCATGTTTCAGATTTTAAACGGGGATATATTTCACACATGTGTTGTACTCAGCTTGTGTAGCTGTAATTTACAGCCTGCTGCAGGTTATGTACTATTACATTACAGGAGGAACATCTTTATTTCAGACTTGTTTCATTTTTATTTTTGGACTACAGGCTGCATCACACTTATGTAATCACACAGTACTAGCAGAATCTCTCTTACACTGTTACTTGAACTTTTTATTAATAAGTGACTACACTGCACTCTTTTGCAAGCTGTCATACATATATTTTTTAACAGTTACAGGAAGAGAATTACTAACCTTCCTGGTGGCGCAACCACACAAGCCTATCAGCATAAGCTCGACGATTCATGGAACGGACACCTGCAGCTGTAATATAAATGAAGTAATATTGGAATACACATCTCCATTATATCAGCTAGGTTAATTTCTTACATAAATAATTACATGTAACTTACTCAGTAGTGGGGCGTTGGGCATTTGCCGGGGCCTCCTAGATCCAACGGTTCAGTTGGTCCTGCTTCCATCTCTTCAGGTCCGCATGGTGGTGACGGACCTGTTCACCAGTCCTTGGTATTCCTGTGGCACTGGTAAGATCATGTGCCAACCGGTCCCACGCCTCAGCCTTGTATGCTCCCCACAGGACCTGGCCCTGCATGAGTTGGGCCTCATGATCATGGACGAGGAGCCAAACCATATATTTGGACTCCTCAATGCCCCACCTCTGTGCTCGGAAGCAACTACCTCTCCTACACCTGCCATCCTGACTGCAAATCGATTCCACAATCAGTTATGCTGTGTTTTCCCGCCTATGGGGCTTATATATGCCATATTTCCCGTGCTTATCTGTGATTGGCCATTTTGGAAATGTATCAGCTTCACAAAACCTGCTTTGTCATGCTTCTCTTTCCATTCATTCCTATATATATGCTAATACTGTGTTTCTAAGAGCAACTGTCATGGCTTAGTGGTTCAGTACTTTGACTATGGTGCATGGTATCCTGAGGTCGAGCCTGGCCATTGCTTTTTCTTTATTTTATGACTGTCTACACAAGCTAGGAGGTGTGTCTGTGTAAAGGCAGTTTTGATACAGCTTGCTCAATGTTGCCCGCCGGTTATCTTGTTGGCGCGGTGCTCAGCTCCGCACAAATGGGTTACGCTGGGTTACACGTCATTTGGCTGTCAGCATGCATATTACGCTCAGCTCAGCTACGGGCACACAGTTTCAGCATGTTACAACACTGCTCAACCCCGGGCACTCATTTTACACCTGTTAAACCACTGCTCACCTATGGGCAGATTTACTCAGCTTGTTAGAGCGTAGCTCAGCTATGGGCACTTCTGACATTTTTTTTTTTATTATCTCACATTTCTTCAAAATACATGGCCCATTTCATTACATTTTACATAAAATATAATTTTATATATGTACATATATGTCAGGGAATTGTTTCGTGCTTATTTCACTAGAAATAAAAATTGATGCTGTGGGGGCTCAAACCATGACTGCCTCCTCTTCAGCTGACGTCTCTACCGCTACGCTATTGCTTCTTAGCTTTCTTTGCATATTTAGATCTTGTATGCTTTTCCACTGACTGCTAACTGTGGCTAAGTAACGGGCACGCCTGCGCAAACAAGCGCAATTACGGGCAAACATCTTTAAAACTTATAAAAAAATATAACATGTTCAATTTTACATTTTATGTTTATAATCTGTGGGGGCATGTGTTGTGTTTGTTGACATTTACGCGGACTCTCTCGTGGGGGTTTACTCGGGACTGTTCCTCTTCTAGGGGCGTGTCAGTTTGCAGGACTCGCCCTGCAGACACGCCCCCTACTTTCTTCCACGGACCGTGTTAGCCTTGAGTGTGAGTCAGCATGCCCTCATGAATATGCATGGCATGCTGACGTCACACCGTTTAACTGCAGCCTCCATGTAAGACTTGTAACTCTTACATGGAGGCTTCGTGAATCCTGCCCATAGACTGCAAAATATAGTATTCACATTTTAAAAATAAGTAATCAAAAATGTAATTAATTATATGTTTAAAAATTGAAATAACTCAATAGTTGTGGTAGATTTTTGTTATAATTTTTTCTAGGTGTAGGATGAATTAACAGCCTTTGTAAATAACTTGGCAGGTAGTACAACATTCTGCTGCTTTAGTTCAAATGAGGTTCAGTTTTTTTTAGTTAATTTTTACATTGTGTTCCCTCTATTTTTGTATAAGATTCTGCAGTAGACTTCTGATGGCTCAGTGAGTGCTGGTTCTGCAGCAGTTTGTTTATAATTGACATTTTCCATGTCAGTTTTCAGCTGGGGTGATGCCTAAGCTTTCCCAACTCTGATGATTTAATTATATTTCTGTGTTAAGTCAGTCATTCTATTTTCATAAATATTATGAAGATCACTAGTGGTGTCATCAGTATGCATAAGAAGTCATTTTCAAGCTTTCTTTCTTCTGAAAACTGACTATATATATAAAATGTCTTTACGTTAGAAAGGCAGTACAACTCGTACTCTGGGATCATTATACATATTTAATAATGTTGAGTTTCAGGATACTGTTTTTGCTTTCCCTCAACATTTTCACTGATATTTGGACTAGCTATCACTGGTCACTAGTGATTATTGTCTGTGTCTTGCATTAGGGCATTTATGGTGTGCTACCACTGGAACGTCCTTTAGTCATCTTCATTTTACAATATGGCTATTCTTGCCAGTGTTAACTGAATGAGTAATACTCAGATATTTATTTTCCTATTTATTTGAGATCCATACAAGAACTTTGCTGCTCCAATGAATTTAATGCAGCGATAGCTGAGAAAATCTTAGGAAGATAAACAGACACAAACAGTTTAAATGAACTAGACAAAGTGCCACTTCTTCTGCTGCTTCACTCTTTTTATTTAATTCTTCTCATGACTGTTTTCTTTTTTGTTGGTATGTGCTGTTGTGTTTTGTGCTTCTTCTGCATACAGGGTTGTTGGTTGAGCTCTGATAACACAGCTGGGTAACTTAGTATGCTTCTCTACAAGTGCAGGAAATTGCATATTCATGTATCAATTGTAGTTCACTAAGAAATGGTAGACAAAGCTGTTTACTCATTTTGTACAATGATTATAAAGACATGTTGTGTTGGATATGGGAACATTGAGGAAAGAATTGCACAGCAAAGTGGATTGTTGTGTGCAACTGCTGAATCCCTAGCATGAATCTTTTCTGTGCCTTCATTTACCTTTGTGTTGGTCCTTTTGCTGTAAACAACTACTACTTTCCAGGATCCACCCTTGTTTGTTTATGTAACTTTTTAGGTTACTGACTTGTCCAGTGTCAAATGTACAACAGGTAGTAGCACATTCACTTTTGGTGCAGAAGGTTGTGGACTCTATTCCAACAAAAAGTAAACAGATTGCTGATACAACAGTGTAGCATAAGGACATTACTTCCCCCCGGAGTATGTTATTCTTCAGCTGATATGTTAAACGTAAGGTCTCATCTGCTTTCAATGATGGTAGCTAAACTGGATATGAAAGATCTTATAATACATATAAAAGAAGTAGGTGTTCTTTGTTTATACAACATAATTATATATACAACTATATACAAATATTTGCATTTTTACACACACGCACACACACTTATAGTATATATGTATGTATGGATTCACTTCATAATCTCAAAATACTGAAATATCGAATTTCAGTATCTCAAGACCATGAAGTCAAAAATCCAAATAACCGAAACCACATAACCGCAAAACCCAAAATCCCGAAACCACAAAACCGTGAAAAGACACAGCACACACTACATAACACATACAAACACAAACACACACACACCTCCCAACACTGTACAAAAAGCAATACAATACACACGCACACAACTAAACAAACACACACACACCTACCCTCACTATATGCAGGGGGCCAAGCCCCCCTGCATCTCCCATGTGGGGGGCTGCGCCCCCCACCTCCCTACTAATATATACTAACTCTGATGTCACACTACACTCCATAACACAGACAACTCGGCACCACACATTCCACCCCCCCACACAAACACAAATCACAGACATACAAACTCCACCACTCCCAACACTAACACACACACACACACACACACACACACACACACACACACACACACACACTCTGACCTACATACCCTAAGCCACACATAAAACATCCCAACACACTCACAAACACACAATCCCTTCCCAAAACCCTAAAATAAACAACGCACACCTAACATGCTATCCATACCACTGGTTTGACATTGTCGGATTCGACATTTTCGGGTTCGCGATTTCCGTCCGTTCAACTTTATAGGCTCGAGATTCTGAAATTCGATATTTCAGGATTTTGAGGTTATAAAGTGTTTCTGTATATATATATATATATATATATATATATATATATATAGATATATATATATATATAGATATATATATATATATATATATATATATATATATATATACTCATATATTTGCATTATTGTCTTCAACCTATTTATACATAATTGTACTCAACTACCATTTTAATGACCACACACTCTTGTAAACACAACCATATTTTAATCTTCTTTAAAATGTCACTAGATTTCAAAACTTATCAAAAAGAATTTCAATTGTTCTTGCACACTAAATTTCCCAATTAAGGCCAAATAAATTGCCAACATATTTTTCTTCCCCTTTGCTTTCATAATAACCATCTAGAATCGTATCTATCTTTTTATTTTGCACAATAACATTTCCTTGCATACTGTATTCCATACCTTCTTAATTCTTTCACAACCTAAAAATGCTCAAATGATTCTAACTCCTTATAAAATAAACATACTCTGTCCTCCTTTCATTTACATAACATATCTCCTTTGACTGGAAAGTTATTTATAGCAAGTCTCCATAACAAAAATGATGAAAAAGTAAACCTTTCCAGACTTTTTTCCTTCTTTTTAAAGCTCTTACAAATTCATATTTTAATCCTTTTCGTGGATCTATGTGACAAAAGCATAATAATCTTCTACCATTCCTTCCTACTCTTAGGTTGCTGTTGGTCTTTTCGGCTTTTCCTGGTTAGGGGTCGCCACAGCAGAACTACGGTCCACTAATGATTGGCAGTAGATTTTTATGGTGCTGAGTTGCCAGCCTGATGCCCAACCTTCAGCGAAGGCATGCCCATTCACGCATGTCTTTCGGAGGCCACTCAAACACAGGGAGGACATGCAGACTTCACACAGAAGGCACTCCAGCCGAGAATTGAACAGGAGAACCTCTTGCTGTACCACCGTGGCTTCTCCTTCCTACTCTTAGGTATATTTTCTAAATTTAGATTCCATTAAAATATTTATTTTTAAACTCATACCTTTCTCTATGTTCTTCGTTTTTCTTTTATTCTGATATACATCTTTACATTAACTTTCCATCTTATTTTTAATATTCATGTTATATTTACCATCAAGAATTTTCAACATCAAATAAATGTATGCACCATAACAATAGCCCCAGGATTCATGAACCTTGCGCCAGGTGCCCGCATAGCGTTGGCGTTATAAAGCCAAATATGGCCACCGAGCGATTCAGGTATGAACCAATCCCACGTGCACTACCGGCGTGCGCTGGACCTGCGCCGCCCCCGGCGTAGGTATGCTAAACACACTGTGTGCGGTATTGCACCATGCAAATGAAGGCAAATAGTGATCCACGGCGGCGCTGTAAGCAAGCGTAAGGGCACGGCAATGTAAGCCAAAAAAAAATGGTTTACATTTACCCAAACATGACCAAGGGGTAACGGAAGGCTGTCAACGTCAGGTATCATACAGGTGCAATATGCCAATGGCGAAAGGCACAGAGAATGTCCAAAGAAACATGCATAAAATGTAAATAATGACATAAATGGTATGTACGCAGAAACCACAGCAGAACCCCCAGACATGTGCACAGAAGGTGCAAAACAATGAAATAATATGACAATGTCCTAAAAGAGCAGTATAATACACATCAGCTGCACAGCCACCACACACCATAGTATGTATGGAAAGCCTCAACCCCAGTGCAAGGGTTGTCAATGAGTGGCGGCAGTGTTCGGCGCCGTAACCATGTATTAGCAGTCAATGCCATGCAAATGAGGCAGATAATAGTGAATCGCAAAACCGCCGCCAGTGTAAGGATGGAGCAAACGGCGCAGCGGTATTACACCGAAGAGTGGCCTACACGGAATACATGTCAATCGCAGAGGGGTGTGCCACTGTAGGAGGAAGCACATTGGAGGCCAGCAAACATGGGCTGTACAATGCACATCACAGCAGCAGGACCGGCGCAGGAGGAAATAGATGCGCTGAGAGTACATAATGCGCGCACAGATGCATGTGCACGAGGATGACTACGTTCCCCAACCCAGTCATGTGACGGCCTCCCCATCAACAACCACGGATATAGGAAGGTAATGCGGAGAATATAAGGAAATGCGGAAGCAGTGTAATTGGAGCCGTAATGAGCAATCAACACCAATCAATCCAGGAAGGACAAAGCGGCGGCTGACAACTCTGCATGCAGACTCCCGCAAAACCGGAAAGGGGAGGCATAGGAATGCAAAGATAGTAGGGGATGTAGCAGAAATGCAAAGAGCAAAGAACCAAAATAGCACAGCCAAGTACAGAGGTAGCATTACGGCGGCGACAGACAAAATGCATCATATGCCGTGTGCCTGCAGGATGCACTGCAGGCAATAGTAG
>NC_056735.1:796216536-796236409 GCF_019279795.1 Protopterus annectens
GAGTACAGTGGGACAATGACCTCCTTTTTTCTGGATGAAAAGCCATTTGTGATGAGGTGTGCCACATAGAAGGATTTCCTGATTGTTGTGGTGATGTGGTTATCGAAGGTGAGACCACTGTCCACCTGTGTCCCTAAGTCTCTTATCACACTTTCTGTGTTTAGTGTACTGCCACCTATATGGTAATTCATGGATACATGTTTTACATTTTTTCCCAAAGGGATAACAATACATTTCTTGGCATTGAGCTTGAGCCCATGGCTCTGGCACCAAGCATCTGTTTCTGTAAGGCCCTTTTGTAGAGTATCCACATCATTTGGGGATTCAATAATGGCTCCCAGTTTGCAGTCATCTGCAAACTTTGTTAGCTCAGAGTCCCTTAGTGTTGACCTGTACTTCAGAGAAGTAGATGCCAAACAAGAGTGACCCCAGGACTGAACCCTGAGGTACTCCACTTGTCACTTGTCTGGAGCTGGATTTGGAGTCGGCTACTTTTACAGTGTGGGTTCTATCAGTAAGCCATTTAGCAACCCATTGGGTGACATAGGGATTAATGCCCAACTTAGTAAGTTTATCTATGATTCCAGAGTGGGGGATGGTGTCAAAGGCCTTGGCAAGGTCTAGATAGGCTGTGTGGACCACCTTACCCTTGTCCATGGCTCTGGAGACTGATTCAAAGAAGTCAATCAGGTTCAGGAGACAAGATCGACCCTTCACAAACCCAAACTGGGTGGGGTCCAGTGTTTGAAGGTTGCCAATGTCTTTGTTTATAAGTTCTATGATAATACGCTTCATGGCCTTGCAGATAAGGCTTGTCAGATTGATGGGACGGTAGTTTCCGGGATCCAAGGTGGATCCCCCCTTGTGGATTGGGATAACTGTAGCTCTGTGCCACTCAGTGGGCACGAAACCTGATGAGGCTATGATTAAACATGACACTTAGGTGAGGTGCCAGTTCATATTGTAGTTCATGTAGTACACAGCCCGGGATGTCATCTGGTCCCTTGGATGCTGTATTCTTGGCTTTAGAGAGTGCGTTTTGTACCTGTGTGGCCGTTATTACTGGAATTTGGCAATCTTCGGCATTGAGATGGGCCATTTAGGGGTGAGAGGGGGTGAAGTTGGCGCACTGAATCGATCTGCCAGGATATTGGCAATATCCTTCGGATCAGTATATTTAATGCCATTCTGTTTTAGCTCAGAGCAGATCTGAGCATTGCCATTTAAATTCTTGACATAGTTATAGAATGCTTTGTGGTTGTCTTTGGAATCTTTGGCAATTTTATTTTTGTAACTAGCTTTGGATGATTTTATGAGGCATCTCAGTTTCTTACTGAGGCTAGTAAGGGAGTTTTTTGCATCCTGGGATTTTCCTCTTTTCTGCAAAAGTTTCTTCCTTTTGTTGTAAAGTTTGTTTATGGCAGGTGACCACCAGATTGGCTTCCTTTTTTGGATGAGAGCATTTTGGTTCTATTTGGGATGGCATGATTCATGCATGAGTGGATGTGCTCGTGCAGTGCTTAGTGTAGGATTCAGCAGTTGAACTTTCAGTTCCCGTCTGCATGGGTGTCATGAAGTTTGTCACTTCTGACTTGAGTAGCATGAAGTTGGCTTTGGAGAAGTTTTTATGGTGGTTTCTTTACTGGGGGTGGGGTGGGATGTGGATGTTAAGGGTGATTAGCTTATGGTCAGACCTGACTAGCGAGGGGTGACCATAGGTATGGAGCATTGATTTCCCATGTTGGTAATGACCAGGTCTAGGATATTGGAGCCCCTGGTGGGACTATGGATTAGTTGATCCAGAGCGTTGGAATTTATAATTCCAAGAACCGTTGTGCAAAGGTGTTGGGACATGAGTAGTTTTCCCAGTTAATGGCAGAATAGTTAAAATCACCCAGTATTAGGGTGTTTGGTTCTATCTTAATATTTTCCAGTATGTTTAGAAAGGTGTAGTGAGAATCTTGGGGTATGGTGGGGATCTGTAGCAAGCTACAATTTGGATTGCAGTCTTACCTAGTGTTAGTTGCACTTGGAGAATTTCAGACACATTGTGTTGTCCAACTAGCCTGGTGGTGTGAATATCCTTGGTGAATATTGACACTCCTCCACCTTTAGTGTTTCGGTCCTGGTTTGGTGGCGAAAAGTGTGGTAAGAGTTGTAGCCTGGTATTGCAGAGGTGCTCCCTGGAGCCTTGAACCAGGTCTCAGTTACTGCACAGATATCAATGTTCTCCATTTTAGGAGTGCCTCAAAAGACAGTGCATTTGAGGTTTAGACTTCTAGCATTGAGCAGCATTGCCTTCAAATTTTGCTTGCTTGTATCTGTTATGGTGGTGGTTTTGTCCTTTGAACCTTGCCTAAAATGGCACTATAGGGGTGGCAGAGCCTTAGCGAGTAAGCTGAATCCGAGGGGGGAGAGGTGCAGACCAGCTCTGGCAAAGCATCGCGGGTCTGTCAATCATGTCATCCCAGGCAGACAGATACTGGATCCCCTTTGAATGACACCATATACTTAGCCAATTGTTGAAGTCAATCATTTTATCCTTATATTGTGGTATCTTTCTGGGCGAGGGCTGGATGCTACTCACCGCTAGGGTCATACCTGCCTGGGCCACATGATCCCCGACCTCTTCCATTTCTCTTTCATGTAGTCCAGGGAGGTACATCTCAAGTCATTCACTCCAACATGGACAATGACAGAGTCATATTTGTACTTGTTGTGGAGTGACTTGAGTGCATGCGTTATGTGGCGGATCCTGGCACCCGACAGGCAGCTGACTGTAATTTTCTCCTTATTCAACCTGGTGAGAGGGACATCAGTGTGCGGACTATAGAGTCACCTATGAGCTAAAGTGTTAGGGTAGGTACATTGTCTTGCCTTAGGGGCTGTTGCTGGGTGGCACACTGGTGTTGTGAACTATGTGACACATTGGTTGTGATTGGTGTTTGTTTGCGTTTCAGCTTTAGAGGTCTTTGTTGCTTGGGCAGGTTACAGTTAAGGGCCTCTGCATATGTGGATTTAGTGTTGCTATATGTGGGTGTTGGTGGTGCGGGTTTAGAAGGGCTATGTGTTGCTTGAGGTGTAGTGTGGGTGTTAACCTTCTCCTCTTGACTGTTTAGCACAATCTTGGGTGGAGAGAGCTTTGCTTCCATTTTGGCTATGTAAGTGCATCTCTCACAGGTAGTAGTGTTGGGTGGTAGGAGGAGAGCGTTGTCTGTGTATGTATATATATATGTACATGTATAAAATTATATTTTATGTAAAATGTAATGAAATGGGCCATATATTTTGAAGAAATGTGAGATAATAAAAAAAAAAAAAATGTCAGAAGTGCCTATAGCTGAGCTATGCTCTAACAAGCTGAGTATATCTGCCCGTAGGTGAGCAGTGGTTTAACAGGTGTAAAATGAGTGCCTGGGGTTGAGCAGTGTTGTAACACGCTGAAACTGTGTGCCCGTAGCTGAGCTGAGCGTAATATGCGTGCTGACAGCCAAATGATGCATAAACCAGCATAACCCATTTGCGCGGAGTTGCGCACCGTGCCAACAAGATAACTGGCGGGCAACGTTGAGCAAGCTGTATCAAAACTGCTTTTACACAGACACACCTCCTAGCTTGTGTAGACAGTCATAAAATAAAAAAAGCAATGGCCAGGCTCGAACTCAGGATACCATGCACCATAGTCAAAGTACTGAACCACTAAACCATGACAGTTGCCCTTAGAAATACAGTATTAGCATATATATAGGAATGAATGGAAAGAGAAGCATGACAAAGCAGGTTTTGTGAAGCTGATACATTTTCAAAATGGCCAATCACAGATAAGTGCGGGAAAAACGGCATCTATAAGCCCCATAGGTGGGAATACACAGCATAACTGATTGTGGAATCGATTTGCAGTCAGGATGGTAGGTGTAGGAGAGGGTAGTTGCTTCCGAGCACAGAGATGGGGCATTGAGGAGTCCAAATATATGGTTTGGCTCCTCGTCCATGATCATGAGGCCCAACTCATGCAGGGCCAGGTCCTGTGGGGAGCATACAAAGCTGAGGCATGGGACCGGTTGGCACATGATCTCACCAGTACCACAGGAATACCATGGACTGGTGAACAGGTCCATCACCACCATGCGGACCTGAAGAGACAGAAGCAGGACCAACTGAACCGTTGGATCCAGGAGGCCCGGCAAATGCCCAGTACTACTGAGTAAGTTACATGTAATTATTTATGTAAGAAATTAACCTAGCTGATATTATGGAGATGTGTATTCCAATATTACTTCATTTATATTACAGCTGCAGGTGTCCGTTCCATGAATCGTCAAGCCTATGCTGATAGGCTTGTGCGGTTGCGCCACCAGGAAGGTTAGGAATTCTCTCCCTGTAACTGTTAAAAAATATAAGTATGACAGCTTGCAAAAGAGTGCAGTGTAGTCACTTATTAATAAAAAGTTCAAGTAACAGTGTAAGAGAGATTCTGCTGGTACTGTGTGATTACATAAGTGTGATGCAGCCTGTAATCCAAAAACAGAAATGAAACAAGTCTGAAATAAAGATGTTCCACCTGTAATGTAATAGTACATAACCTGCAGCAGGCTGTAAATTACAGCTACACAAGCTGAGTACAACACATGTGTGAAATATATCCCCGTTTAAAATCTGAAACATGACACAAGTGAGACTGTTGGAAAGGATTGTTGTAACCAAGTAAAACATGTCAATAAAGCCTAGAATTAAGTACCATCCTGAATTGTAAAAATAAAACAAGTGAGAGTGTGAGAAAGAGGTATGAATCCACCAATAAAGTTGTAATAACTCCTGAATAAAGTATACTGCAGTCAGTACAGAATGAAATGAATGTGACAGGCACAACCAAAGAGTGAAATGTGTGCAATAAAGTACTGAAGCTGGAATGTCTGTCCCACAATTTGGATATGTTGCTGTACCTTTGCAATATGCAGATAGTATGGTTGTATGAAATACCAAACATCCACAGTTGTCTAGAGCCATATAAATTAAATGTAGCAGGATGCTGTAGCTGAACAGAGCCAGATATGAATGTGTATGAATAAAAATGCAAGGTATATTAATGTAGCAGTAACATTCCCATTACCAACATGCCTAAGTTTACACATAGGAAACTGTAGTCAGACCTGTAGGGTGTATATATCTGCAGCTAGTAGAAATGTACAGCATATGTATAGGTATTTGAAGTTGTTAATGAAATATTTCTTCACCCTACCCTATAACCACAAATAATCCATTCCATATGAAATGGGTATGTGTATTCACAATTAATTCCCCTGGGCATTTGTCCTGTTGATTCATACATATTTGCATGTACGTTGATGCATGTGCCCTGTTCATACATCCAAACCTGATGGCCTGTTGCCATCAATCAACCCTGCATGCTGTTGGATTGTGTACTGTTGTTAAAATTATGCATGTGTTATACTTGCTGTTCAATGTCTTGAATTTATGGGTGTTTGGTTATTGGGAATACTAATGGATGCTGTTACAACAAATTGTGAATGGTATTGTTTGTTACTAACCCAAACTGTCATAAAATAATGCAAAACATAGGACGACAGGGAAGGCGGGTTCCAGCAGACCCACCTCTCCCACCTCAGCTGGCGAGTGCACCTGGCACTAGTGCCCAGGCCGGACCCTCCTCCGGTGGCTCTGTGCCACCTTTGGGTGGAAGCGCTGCAGGGGATGGTGCTCGTCCCCCCTCTGCAAGCGTGGCTGGAGGAGACCATCCACTCACCCTCCGTAGTGTCCGGACTGTGGTGCGTAGGGAGATCAGGCATTCTGTGCTTGAGCCCCTACGCCAGCTTGAGGCACGGGTGGCACAACTCACGGGTGTGCCTGCTGCCCATCCTACAGAGCCCCCAACAAAGCCCCATCCCGGGCAGTGAAGGCACAGTGGCAACTGCCCATGGGTGGGGATCTCAGTTTCACTGTTGCCATCTGTGGGCTCATGGGCTCGAGATATCCAAACATCCGTCCCCGTCAATTGTGTTTCCCCCCACATGTGTCATGCAACACCCTTGTATGCATCTTGTTTGTCTTGTCTGTTAACCTCCCCTACCTACCTCCCCAACTATACCTACTTCTGTACCTGACATTCCACTCTCACCTGAAAAAAAATAAATAAATAAAAAGGCACTCTGTTCCCGCAAAAAAATTACGCCCCATACATAGCTGCCCATTTTGCAGACATGTCTGCTGGACATGTAAACTGGCAATTACAATTGGCTGTACAACAAATATTGTTGTTCTCACCCCTCTCTCATGGGTGGAAGGTTTCAAATATCACACCAAATTACACACATATGCACAGCTGTTGCTGATAAAGAAATGGGCAGCTATGGGCCTATCCTACATCCTTTCTGCAAGTCCCAAGCTTGTTTTCCTACTCTCCTACCCTCTTTGTGGCCCCTTTTTCATCACTTTCCTATCTCCCCATTTTCTTTTCTTTCAAAGAAATTAGTGCGGGTGTGCGCGAGAGTAAGCACTTTTAAGCAGTTGTAAGTGGGTGATAAGCGCTTGTGTGCTAGCGATGTGCAAAGCTAGCGACAGCTTATATACATGTGAGCTCCACGCAAACCGGCTCTAACCCGCTTACAACTGCTTAAAAGTGCCTTAGTCACTCTGAATGACAAGGCCTGTAGTCTGCTCAGAAGCAAAATAAAATCCCACTATCAGTCCCGAACGCAGGACCTTGGAAACAGTAGTCTGCATGACTTTCCACTAAGCCATGACTGCTATACAAGAACATTGTGCTGAAAGAAATATATCATGAAATAGTAGGAATGAATGTAAAGGGAATATAGGAAGTCTAGTACACAAAGCATGGCATGTGAGCATTTACTCGTCAAATCTAGTGGATTTGTAAAATATTACTGTGTGAAGAGAAACAGCCATGCTAGTTGGTAGCTAGTAGGTAATAATGTCACAGTAGCACCTTGCAAGCCACACACATACTCAGAGCAGGATAAACACTGCCATAGTTTAATAGTTAACAGCCCAGACATAGCAACTGTGACTGAGTTACATTGATGTCCCTGATTTGTGCCCCACTGACTCCCTGTGAAATGTACTAACAGTAGGCAGAAAGGTGTTACAACACATGCTATGGTAACTATGAATTACTGAAAGTATGCACCACTTGCACGTCACAAATGGTGTAGTAATACATATGCTCAAAATAACCCACAGTCACAACTGCAGAATATCAGAAAATGTCATGGGTGTATCCCACTGATATGTACCATTCCATGAGGCTGATAAAAGATGCACCTAAGAGTAGCTGAGGCCTGCTCAGCAGCATAATCAAATACCCTTCTAAGTGTCAAGGCCCACACCATGGCCAGACCACACTGCATGCAGTACCACCCTACCACAACAAACACATAGGGAATTGCTGCTCAAACAGATATAGCAAGCATTACAAGCTGTGAATGTAAATGGAAAATAGGAAAGCCATAGCAACACATTACAGTAAAGACACCTAGCAGGCATACAAGGAGTGATTGTAAAGGGCAAATATTGAAGCCATAGCAACAAATTGCAAGAGCCACTGCTATATACCAGTTACACCACAAGTCCCACAGGAAAGCACACACACCCATATACACAGTATTACTAGTCTTACCTGTGTAATGGCACAGGGAGGTGTGCCAGGGTCCGTCGATGGTCAGCCAATTGACAGTACACAGCTGTCGACCTCATCAATGCACACAGTCATCCTGCCAATACATCCTTTGTCACCAATGTCCCTAGGTGATGGACAGGATACAGTGGGCATTGACCAGGGTAATGTGGTATCGGTGGCACATGCATCCCCACACAGCAGCCATGGCCAGAGTCCTGACATGGTACCACACCGGCAGATGTCCAGGGGTTCTCGTGGGAGCATCCGTGGGCATACTGCCCCTGTCAGACGTGCCCACAGAGGTCTTTCAACCTCAGCTATGTTTCGGGCTGTAATGCAGGCACAGTCACGTATGGAACGGTACACCAGACAGGGTCTGAGGGAGCTGAGATCATGTCACACATCTATGAATGACAGTATGCGTGATGTTGCGGCTGCCATCCATAATTTCACCGAGGTCATTGACAGACGTTGGGGGGACACATTAGATCTGTTCCACAACTACATGTCCATGAGCTAGGGCAATGGTGGATGGTTGAGGCGTTGACGTGGGTGTATGCCAGCAACAGCAGCAGCTGGCAGCTGTCGCAGATGACAGCAGGCCTGCGGCCGCTCCCATAGTGCCAGCAGCAGCCCCAGCAATGCTGGGTCTGTGCTGTCATCAGACCGCCCCAGGAGACCACGTGCACGTGGCTCTGGACAGTCCCAACAGGGACCTGTCTCCAGTCACCAACCACCTGCTTCTGATGACAGTACCCAGTCTGGCTTAGTACCTGATATGGTCCGTAGCACCCCTGCCAGGCACAGGTACCGTGTCCATGGCCAGAGACAGTGATCTGTATGACCTGGCAGGTACAGTCTGTGGCTGTCCACAAACACCTGTATATGGCAGCCATGAGGTGGAACTGTGTGCATGCATACACACATGCGAGTTGATAACACCTAGGGCTACCGCATACATGCACACACTGCATCAACATTGCCCCACCTTGTACTGATGTCCCTCACCAACACACACACACATACATGTCAATTGGTTGTATCAGTGGCAGACTCAGGCATACCAAGTACACACCCTGTGCATATGATGAAACTGTGCCACCTCCTGTAATCTGTAACATTGGTTCAGGAACAGGTTAACCTGGTGCTGATGCACAGGGTAACTACATAGAAGTGTAGTAATAGTATCATGTTGTCAACAGTACAGTGTAATGATATCATTGTGGGTATATCCCAGCATGCCGGATGCAGTAACAGTATGATTGTCATTGTATTGTTTTGTACACCCATAGTAATTACCATAGTGTAATGTCTGCACATCTTTGCATAGTGGTGGTGAGGCTGTCAACAGGAGGCCACCTACATAGGTAGCACAGGGAATAAGAAAATGTAAGTATTGATACTCAGTGATGGACATGTAAACTACAAGTTGCATGCTGTCCACACTCGACTCTGCAATGAGGATGTTTGAGGATGTTTACATCTGTGCAGTAATACACAACAGGTTAAAGACTCACAAGAGCACCCTAGCACTACAAGGTCACACCTCATACCATGCTTGACAGCCCCAAAACACAGAACTAAGTATGACAGGAGGGAGAGTCTCCATACATTTCAAGGATACTGTGGTGCCAGGACAGGTAGCATACATCCTACTACATTTGGAACTGCTGAGTGAGGGCTCAGTGTCTGTTATTCAAAATGTGTATTAATTCAGGTGTGAGCACTTGGGTTTCAGGCCAGTTATTCTACTTTACGAAGGTACATGGTCTGTACACTTGTGGGAGGTGAGGCTGGACCCTGCCTGTCTGACCTGTGAATTTCTGGGTACAGGCTTATAGTGCCTGCATATTTGCACTGTTACCTACTGGAAGTCGTACACCTTGTTTGTTGTAGCATAGACTAGATCCAGGCCTGCTGACTGTAGCTTTGTTTGTATGCATGTTTGCTTGTTATTTCCCTGAAACACTGATTACACCTGCAATGCAGATTTACAGTGCCTCTGTGGATCCCTAGTGACATTTGTATTGCTTACTGTACTGATGTCCATGTCTCACTTGACAGAATGTCACTGTTAGTCCTGTTTGCATGTAAGTTGCCTGTAACGCATTGCATATGACTTACCTGGCATTTGCTCATGAAAGCATTTATATATGCCAGCACTAACAAATCAGAAGCACTACACCCTTACATACTCACCTTGAGTACCTTGTTCCCCATTGCCCCTATGTGTTGTTAATTATTATGGAATTCACAATACTATGGTAGCATGTGCAAAGGTCACTCATCAATCTCCTCTCTGGTCCAGTTGGTGAATCTGTGAGACATGTGGCAATGTTACAGCTGCCTCATGTACACAGACAACCCTCTCCCCTTCCCATAAACTTACAACACATGTGAGAGATGCAACCACATAGCCAAACTGGGGGCTAAGCTCTCTTAACTCAGTACTGGCATAACCTGTCAGGTGGAGTGGGATACTACAGTGAATACAATACCAGTCTCACATAGACCTACCACGACAGCAATCCAAACACATAAACACACAGGAACATTCTTGGAGTCTCAGAATAGCATCTTGCCTGAGCAGCAGACACCTGCGAAGCAGACACACAAGCAAACGTTACGCCAGAACAGAGCACATGCAACACATAGCTCACAAAGCCTGTGTGCCGAACAGTCACAGCCTGTACGGCTAAACAACACACCTGCTACAGTTGTAATAGGTACCTCTATCGTCAGGTACACTGAGGTCCCACTCACCTGGCTGAACAAAGAGAAGGTCACGGTGAGATGCCCGTCGGGCACTATGATCCACCACATAACACAAGCATACAGGACACTCCAAGGCATGTACAAATATGACTCAGTCATTGTCCATGCCAGTGTGAATGACCTGTGACGTACCTTCCTGGACTACATGATAGGGGACATAGAGGGGCTCTCTGAGCATGTGGCACAGGCTGGTATGACCCTGACCTTGTGTAGCATCTTACCCTCACCAAGAATGCTGCCACAATATGTAGACAGGATGATCAATTTCTACAATTGGCTTATGTTTCGGTGACATTCAAAGGGGATCCATTGCCTGTCAGTGTGGGATTACATGCTAGACAAGCCACGATGCTTTGCTAGAGACAGCTTGCATCTGTCACCCATTGGCTGTTGTATATTGGCAAAGGCTCTTGCTACACACATAGTGCCTTTTTATGCAAGGCTCAAATTACATAGCCACCTACACAGGTATCACACGGGATAGGACACTAATAGTAATGCTACTCAACGCCAGCAGTGTAAACCTCAAGATGCATGCACTGGAAACTGTCCTTAGCATGGAGAACAGCAATATCTGTGCAGTAACAGAATCCTGGTACAAGGCTCCCAGGTGCACCCCATGACTGCCAGGTCATACCTCATACCCTGCTTGTCGTCCCCTAAACATGCACCAAACCAGATCAGGGGGGAAGTATCCAAAGGCACCACAGATACACACACCTCCAGGTTGGTGGCACAGCACAAAGCATCAGAGCCTATCCATGTGCAACTAACAGTGCGTTACACTGCCTTCAGGTCCATAGCCTGGCACACACCACCCTCCCATACCCAGGAAACCCACTTGGCCTTCCTGACAACACTGGGAATATGACGGTCTCTACAAACACCATTATATGGGTGGACTGCAACTACCCAAACATAGAGTGTGAGCATTACTCTAGCTCCAAGACCCTAGCTGAAAGGTTCCTAGCATTTATTCACTGAATTGCTATGGAACAACTTGTTACCACTCCCACAAGAGGTGAAAACATGCTGCACCTGTTCATCAACAACATGTGCACTATATGCTCCAGACCAGACATGTTTCCCTCGCTGGTAGGATGACACCATATACTCACACTATATATTCACATACCACATGCAGCCCCTGCACAGAACACCACAGTCATAAAGTTATCTAATGCAAATTCCATGTATTCACATGAGGCAGGCTTCAGACATGGGAACTATTGAAGGTCACAGGTACATATGTGTATGTGGCACACACATACATCATGTGTGCATTGACATTACTGATATAATCTATGTCGTGCAATATTGGGAACAACACCCCACACACATGGACAAACTGTGTGTCAAAAACATACATGGCGTTTGTTGGATACAAACCCCTACCTAACTGTATTATGACACTTGTGAGAGACACAGTGGCAGAGCGCGCTATTTGCATTACTGGGAAGCTTGCTTTCTCCTGCTGTACTTATAGGGTGCTGACATCATCAGTGTTTAGACAGTGGAATATGCAGCATGTGGTGTGTTGTACTAGTTGCCAAAAGGGACATTTCTTTTACACATAGAACTGCACACACCCTACTCCCCCCCCACATTCGCACACACTGAGCACTTGTAGGATTCAAACCCCTACCTAACTATACTATGACACTTGTGAGAGATGCAGTAGCAGAGCGTGCTATTTGCGTTACTGGGAGGCTTGCTTTCTCCTGCTTTACTTATAGGGTGCTGACATCATCAGTGTTTAGACAGTAAAATATGCAGCATGTGGTGTGTTGTACTAGTTGCCAAAAGGGACATTTCTCTTACACATAGAATTGCACACACCCTACTCCCCCCCCCCACATTCACACAGCACTTGCAGGATTCAAACCCCTACCTAACTATGTTATGACACTTGTGGGAGATGCAGTAGCTGAGCGTGCTATTCAAATTACTGGGTATCATTTGTGCTCCTGACATATATATAGTGTGCTGACATCATTATTTATGTTGAGGTATGTACATCTGTTACTGTCCATCAGTAAGGGGGAGAGCATATATATGCATTAACTTTGCAGAGGCACAGTGGCCTACTGTACTGCGGAGGCAGATGCCAATTACACTGTGGATAGCCTTCTGTATTCCCTAGGGACAACAGCCTAGTATTGAACTCTACGGCCATATGTTTACCTGTCAGATGCAAGTATCTGTTGCTCATAAACTGCTTGTGGGTCTTTATTGCCATAGCTTTCCATATCTCTATGAACAACTTGTGTACTGTGGCAGATGTTTGCATATGAGTGGGATCCACTACTTTACTTATGTCTCTGTTGTAATTTCACTGTGTGCACTGGGCAGATTTCTGTATTGTGGGAGGTTCCTGTATTAACACATACAAATGCCAGATATGTGTGTGCAACTGCTGAACTGTGACATGGCCTAAGTGTGTGAGCATGCCCAGTTCACAGTTTATATGGCTGCTTGACTGACACGTCTCATTTATCTAAGTGTGCGAGCATGCCCAGTGTGAACTTTCCATATGTTGAGATCTGTGGTCCACCACATTTGTGTTTGTGTGTAGACTTCATCTATATTTCACATGTACAGTTGAGTGTTGGATGTCAGGTTGTGTTCTTACTGCCCGACTGCTTTGTGTCTGAACCTAACAGGCATTATGCTGTGCCTGCAGGGTTGCCATGGGATAGTTTGCATAAAGTTGTCAACATCCTTTCATACTGACCAAACAGTGTATTGTCGTATAGTGTACTGGTTCAGTACTTTCACTGTGGTGGACAGTATCATCGGTTTCAGTCCTATCACTGCTTGTATTATTTATAGTGAGCACATCAGACTGGTTGAGGGCCAGTTGTGCAGATATGACCTTGTTGCTTTTTGTTCAGATATGGACAACATAGAACAAGATTGTCCGACATTGTTAATGTATTCCACAACTTGTGTGGACAGTGACAAACAATGGCCATGTGCCCTAGGCCATTTGTAATGCTAGTCAGAGAGTGTTTGTCTTTCAACACACATATTTACTGGTGTTTCCCATGACATATTTCAAGGTTAGTGTGCTGTGCCTCTGTCTACCCGTGACATACAGGTGATATCCAGGGTACACCTACCATCTCCCATCCAGTCATCATGATTCCTCTGGATGACAATCAATGAGGGACTCCCTGGATAACCTGTACTGGGAGTTTAGTCATGAGTGGAGTGAGCTTCTGGGTTATGGATGTCGGTACAGCATGTCCTATTTATGTCTGTGCTGGGGTTCAGGCCTGTCATGTGCATAGGTCACCAGCATTCAGATTTTACATGGTGCCAAATGTCCATTGATTCCAGCTTGGTCATGGCTTTATACATCAGGCACAGATCATCTCTAGCCAGGCGGTATGGCACTGAGTGGAGCTGCAGTTTGTTTAATCAGGCAACACATGGCATCTGTTACAGCTTTGAGATCCTCCTGGTGGGGTATTTGTGGGGTCTTTCCAGTTGATGCAGGTGTCTGCTAAGGTACATCCCACAAGGGCCATTGTACACAATTGTGAGGCTGCTGATGGATGACTGGAGAGGCACAATGACCTACCTGACCTATCTGTGCTTACCTTTATGATTAGGTGGGTATATGGTATGTTTCTGTAACCGCTACAGACACATGGTTTTCACATGCAGGATATCTATCACCTTGTGTCCCCAGGTCTCTTATTGCTCCTGATGTACTTAATGGGTTAACACCTATGTGGTAATTTGTGGCCATGTACTGTGTTTCCACAGGGGATGACTATACACTATTCTGCATTTTGCTTGTTGACATGGCTGTGGCACCACTTGTCTGTTTCTATGTGTGCCTATCGTAGGATGCTTGTGTCAGCTGGAGGGTCCGATATGATGGGCAGGTTGTAGTCATCTGCGAACCCGTTCAGACACAGTCCTTCCATGTTGGCCTGTACCTATGTGACATATATACCATACAGAAGAGGTCCCAGGACCGTGCCTTGTGGGATGCCAGTTGTACCTGGTTTGTAGTCTGACATGGCTGCAGCATTTATGACCAGGTCAGTTCTGTCCTTGAGCTGGTTTGCAACCCATCTACTTGGATAGGGGTTTATAGTTAGGCTGGTGAGCTTATCTGTACTGAACAACTGGGGTATTGTATGGAAGGGTTTAGCCAGGTCCAGATAGGCTGTGTGAACCACATTCCCCTCATCAATGGCCTCGGTGCGTGTTTCACATTAGTCAGACATGTTTAAGGGGCAGGATCTGCCCTATGAAAGCCACACTGGGTAGGGTCCAATGTCTGTAGGTACCCAATCTCGTTATTCCTGGGGTCCATGATCATCCTCTCCATTACTTTGCCAACCAAGATAGTCAGGGTTGAGGGGTGATAGTTTGCAGTATCCATTCAGGCACCACCTTTGTGGTGAGGGAACACTGTTGCTGTACACACACACACGCACTGCTCTTTGGGCATATCCTGTGGAAAGACTGAGGTGAGCAGTAGTGTGGTGTTCCATTCTTCTTACAGTTCTTATTGGACACAACCCAGGACACCATCTGGTACCATTGATGCTGTGTGGTCTGCTTTGTAGATGCTGGCTGTTACCTCCAGCATCTGCAATGTCAGGGGCAGCACTCTGCTGGGATAGATGTTGGCAGTTTGGTGCTGGTGGGGAGTTTGCAAAAAATCTGTTAGGTTGAATGTTGGCAATGTGTGGGTTTGGTGTATTGTTTGTGATATTTG
Organism: Protopterus annectens; assembly: GCF_019279795.1. Lineage (NCBI taxonomy): Eukaryota > Metazoa > Chordata > Ceratodontiformes > Protopteridae > Protopterus > Protopterus annectens. Next base: position 796,231,707 of record NC_056735.1, read on the forward strand.
AGTAATGCAGAGCATATCGTGGATTATCACCATTGATTCCTACCATCAGTTAGGACAGCTATTGTGATTATCCTTTGTGTCCTGCACACCAAGTTGTATCATCATAGGTTCATAGGTTGTTCCATACTAGGCTATCTGCCTTAGGCCATGTTTGAGCCTAGACAGACTGTGTTAATGACTTTGACACCCCTTGCAATGTGCATATTATGCCCATTTAGGATTTACTTTACTAGATGTGACACAAAGATGGCCTCCAGTGTACACCTACTATCTCCCATGCACTTGACCGGAGTTCTCTTGTTGAGTATGAGTGTGGACCTCAGCCTATCATGGACTGGGATTCTGTTACAGAGTGTAAGGAGCCTCTGGGTTATGAATCTGTCCCTCCAGCACATCCTATTTATCTATGTGTGGAGGTTCAGATATCTCACTGTGGTGTCTCTGCTGGATTTGGAGTTTCTGCAGCGGAGCATGTCCATTCATTCTGGGTTGGACGTGGCCTTGTACATCAGGCATACATCAACTCTGACTGGGCAGTATGCATGTGAATTGGGCTGTGGTTTCTTCAGCCAGGCAGCAGATGACAAATGTTTGTACCCTTTCTTTCTAACTGCTGCAGGTGTCAGGTAAGGTACATCCACAATGGGGCATTGTTCTCAGGTATGGGCCTGATAAGAGAAGAGTATGGGGGCACAGTGACCTCTCTTGATCTACATGTGCATCCTTTCATGTTAAGGTGGGCAGTATAGCAGGTCTTCCTGGCCACCTTGGCAATGTGAGTGTCACATGACGGGTTACTGTCCAATTGTGTCCCTAGGTCCATGATTACTTCTTCTGTACATAATGGATTACCACCTATATCATACTTTGTGTGTGCCTTGTTTGGTATTTGGTGAGACATTCATACTCTGCAGTGTCTTCAGGAAGGCTGACTGGGGTTCCTGGGTTTGGGAGGAATTGGTCTGTAGCAAGCTGCAAACCCCGGGGCCTTGGTTTGAGCCACTGTTACTTGCCCGATTGGATAGTCCATGCTGCTTCTTGCTGTGGTACCAACCTGGGGGTGTGGATTTATCCTTGACAATTATTGATAAGCACACTCCTATTGTAGTTTGTTCCATGTTTTTGTGGCTGTAAAAAGCATGGTATAAAGGCATAACCTGGTAGTATTAGGGTGCTCTTCTGAGCCTTGACCCATGTTTCTGTTACAGAACAGATATTACCATTCTCCATGCTGAGGTGGGTTTTGGTCTGCATGCATCTTGCAGTTTAGACTTCCTGGCATTTGGGTAGCATTACGTCAGGTTATTTATCCCGCTTGTGTAATATTTACCTATGTTGGTGGGTTTGTGTTTCAGCCTTACCTATTCAAGGCACAGTGGGGTGACAACAGCCTTTGCCAGTATCCACACAGCCAAGTGTGCTGGATGCGTGCCATCCCTAGCAGGTGGAGCATCATGTCTTGCCTTCGGCATGTCATCCCAGGCTGTCAACCATTTGTTCCCCTTTGACTAACAGCAATGCGCTTCCAGCCAATTGTTGTACTTGATCTTATTTGTCTTCTATAGTGTGGCATCATGTAGTGAGGGTGAGAGATGTTAGGTGAGGGTCATCATGTTTGCCATATACTAGATGGGTGTTACATTGCTTAACACATGGCAATCATGCCACTCAGGTGGTGCTGCAGGGCTGCCTATAGTGGGATGCACATACACACTCCCTGTACATATTTGAAAGCAGGTTGTGTCATGTTAGGCATCCCTTTTACTATATGAGTGAGTCAGAGGTATCATTCCCAGAGGTTCCTACTGAATTGCCAATGTATGCTGTGTTATCGTTGCCTCTTTGCCAAGGCCAGGGCATACTGGGCATGCCCCTCAACTTCTGCCTACTGGGGCAGGCTCAGATTGTTCCTCCTCCAAGTCATGCTCTGCCTGTGATGGCCTTGGCAATGGTGGGGGCTATTTTGTCCGGCCCTATGCTAGTCCTGCTGCAGCTGTTTCGCAGTATCATATTATGTAGCATAGCACATACCATGACAATTTGGGTACTTGTAGTTGGTGAGTACTGCCAAGGCTCCACCAGATAATGTCTAGGCACGGAACCGTGACTTGAGCAGCCCAACCCACCACAGCTCTATTAAATTTCGTGTTTGTGCATGTGTCTCATTATAGCGGTTCTTGTTTCAGGTGTGTGTACGTTTCTGATGGGTGCCATCAGCCCGCGGCTCAGTGCATATCCAGCATCCCCACCTAAGTATCCATAGCGGAATGTCCCCATTGGCAAATGTCTGGTACAGCTTCTTCGTCCAGATGCCAGATATGGGAATCATAAGTGTAGCTTCCAGGGCAGCCAGCACACATTCATTATTATGCCTGGGCATCACACACACGACCGGCAGTTGATGGAGGGAAGCGCTTTGGTGGTTAATGTAGGCCCTACCCGGCTCACCAGCTGGTGCCTTGATGCATATATGCGTGCAGTCTATTGCACCCACTACCTCAGGAGTACTTCAGCTATTTGCTGGAAGAATTAAGCATATTGCTGGCCAATGCCTAATGGGGTGGGGGAAATATACGCTGATCTCTGACGTATGTGCCGACATGGCATCCAGGAACTGGTGCAGTACCCTGGATGCTGATGCCTGTGAGATCCCCATCATATCACCAGTTGGTCTCTGGAAGGTACCTGTTGCTAGTATTCTTAGGCCAACACATACCTTGGGGTTTCCACTGGGATGGGTTCCCCTCTGTTGGTTCTGTGTGTGTGGCGTGGCCTGCACTTTTGAAGCTCAACAATGTGCTGCAGGAGGTCTCTGTCACTCTGCTAGCAGCTCCACTATCTCAGCTCAATGTAACCCCTGGTAGGTGACCCTGGGCCTGTACACTCTTCTCCGTCTCCTCACTGTTGAGGTTGTCTGGCAGCATTTGCATTGTCACCACCCTCCAGCAAGTCTCCTATGTGTCCTTATAACAGCTATAACAGCCGGCCCTAGCATGTTTGGTCTGAGTGCAGCTTTCAGTTTTCCTGTCATAAATAGCTTGCACTCCGCAATGTACGTACGGTGTCTCTTGAGAGAAACATACTGCGGCAATACACTTGTTTGCAGTGTTTTAAGTGCTGGAGCTGGGCTAGTATTCACTGTAATTGCCTGCTTCTAATTGTTTTCACCCATGCTTAAGCTCTGCCAGTATTCCCTGCTAGCTTCCTAGCTATTTCTTCTAGCTTCCTTTTTTCCTCTTTGTTTCCCTCAGAACTATTTCGCATACCAACAAAACAAACTCCTAGTAAGCTACCATGCATACATGCTTACCGCGGACTAGAATGCTGCTTATTCAGGTTTAAAAGCGGCGCACACCAAGGTGCAAACAGGTTTTACAGATCTTTAAAACAGGCTCCTACATGACTTCTCTGCCTTACATCGCGTGCGCCTCTGTCTTCTTTCATTGCCTCCCAGCGAATCCACAAAAGCTGACGTATGCCTTTTGGCACTTTAGCAAGAAACTTTGGTGTTAGCCACGAGATGTACACCTTCATTTCTTGACTTTCCCATGCTTATCTGTTGACACTCCTCTTTCTGCTGCTGTAGTGACTGGCATCTTTCCGCATACCGCTTTGCTCGCGCAATGAAGCGATTTCGCTCTAACATTCCCCTGTGAGTGTAACCTATCTCCTGCTCGTGTTACTACCCGCTTAATGTAACTCTTACGCTACACGGAATGTGCTCATTTGCTATCGCTGACGAGTGAGATTATACTTTCCTACCACTCATTTTACATAGGATTGCCTGCTAATGCTTAGTTACCTGTCTTACCTCAGCTTCCCCATAGCGGCTAATGCTTTAAAAGCGATTTGGCCATGTTGTTTTCGGTCTGCTAGTCCCTGCATTGCATAAATCCATGCATTGCATAAAACTTCCACATTTGCGTGGGTTTAAAACCATATTATTTTATGTTTCTCGTTATGCCGTGCAGCCCGTTTGTGCGGGGCTCGCTGTAATATTAAACCTCGCTCGATCGCGCCGTCGCCGAAAAAAAATTATTATTATTTTTTCATGTTTTACATCAGGTTACCATGCGCCAATGGCCACATATTTGACCATTGGCGTATTGCTGCTGACTCACATATGCACACTTTGTTTTGGTGCTGCGCATGGCTCCATTGGGTTATTTGCGAAGTTGGTACTCAGTTGTCGGCTGATTGCATTTCTGCTGCTCACCGACTTCGCTTTCCGCGGGCTGGTTTCAAGCTTCATTGGATCGCTAATCTACCTCATTTGGCATGCCTTTTCGACGCAAGAGTGAGATAATTAACATATCCACACCCTGCCCGTGTAAGAGCGTTGCTTCAGTCTCTTACACGGGATTTTGGGCTGTTCCTGGATCGCTGTGGCTGCATGGAGTCTTACATGACTCTTAGACTCAGTGCACACCATCATGAATCCTGCCCTATGTATTAAAAAAATAAATAAATAAAACAAAAAAGTCTTGCTTTCATTGCTGTTGTAAAGTTCTCTACATTTTCTTTTTTATTAACCAGTAAATGGTTAACAATTTTGATCCTTTTGTTATTCCTTTAAAACCGTCAGTTTTTAAATTGATCCTTTAAGTTGTTTTTTCCCCAAAAAAAAAAAAATCAAATTTTAAAAAAGCTGTTTCCCAAATTTTTTTTTAAAACCCAAAAGATTTAATTTTTAAACTGTTTTT